>NW_025536197.1:0-7500 GCF_020615455.1 Coregonus clupeaformis
GACAAAGGCCCATAGGGAATAGGGTGCCATTTGAGACGTACCCAGAGAGTACAGCAGTAATGAGACAACAGACAGAGAGACAAAGGAAGTTAATTATGATAATGACCCCATTAGCTGTCACGTCTCCACCTTTTTACCTCTACAAACTAACAGCTAGGTTTGAGTCCAAAATGACACCCTGTTCCCTACATAGAGCCTGAATAGCATTATGGTCAAAAGTAGAGCACTAGATAGGGAACAGAGCACCATCTGGGACAGACTCTAAGACCATTATATCACACAGAGGCACCTCCTCTCTCTCCGGCGAGCGAGAGTGAGAGAGAGGGAAAGAGAAAGAGGGAGATGATTCTGGAGTAAATCACTTGTGGAAAGGTGACTGCCAGCAGCAGTCACAAGAGAGGGAGAGGGAGAGGGAGAGGGAGAGAGAGAGAGGGAGGTAGAGAGAGAGAGGCCATGCATTCTAATCCATGCCAGCCGTGTGCAGAACACCAGAAGAGCAGGTGCAAACAATTGAAGCAGCTGTCAGTAAGCTGCCTGATCTCTTTTGATATCTTAATTGTTAGTTGATCTCAGCTGCAATTTTGGCAACATTGCTGTCAGCCCCTCAGTCCCGGACCAGCCCTCTACTCCACTCCCATCTGTCAGACTAGACCAGGGCTTTATCACATGTCCCAAATGGCACCCTATTCCCTATATAGTGCACTACTTTTGATCAAGGCCAATAGGGAATAGGGTGCTATTTTGGATTTAGACTAGGAGCAGAGGGTGGTCTGGTGTTCCTCTCCCTCTTCCCAACCGAGGGGCTGCGTCTCTGGGATGCGTCCGGTCCGTCGGGCCTGATTGCATCCATTTCCTCCTCCTCTCTCAGGTCGGCCAGGGGTGCAGGCTAATGCTGATAATTGCCGCGTTTCAAAAACTACTGGAATCTGTCAAGTCAACCCCTCATCCCCTACCACACCCCAGCCCCTAAACCGCAACCTCTAAATGCCTCCCCCACCCCTACTCCTAACCCTACCCCAGCCCCTAAACCCCAACCTCTAAACGCCTGCCCCCTCCCTACCCCTACCCCAACCCATTTCACCCCACTCTCTCAACTCCCGTTCACTTCCCCTAAACCTAGCCCACCCTCCACCCCAGCCCCTGTCCCACCCTATCCGGCCCCTGTCCCACCCTATCCGGCCCCTGTCCCACCCTATCCGGCTACTGGAATTCTTTTTTTCTGGTATTTTACCCCCTTTTTGTCCCAATTTCGATCTTGTCTCGTCGCTGCAACTCCCCAACGGGCTCGGGAGAGCCGAATGTCTAGTCATGCGTCCTCCGAAACATGACCCGCCAAACCACGCTCCTTAACACCCGCCCACTTAACCCGGAAGCCAGCTGTGGGAGGAAACACCATTCATCTGACGACGGAAGTCAGCCTGCAGGCGCCCGGCGCGCCACAAGGAGTCGCTAGAGCGCGATGAGCCAAGTAAAGCCCCCCCAGGCCAATTGTGCGCCGCCCTGTGGGACTCACAGCCTGGGATCGAACCCAGGTCTGTAGTGATGCCTCAAGCGCTGCGATGCAGTGCCTTAGACCGCTGCGCCACTCGGGAGGCCCTTGTGTGTTTTCTAAACGTTGTGATTAGCATACAGAGCAGAGCATGTGTCAGGTCTGGTTGAGGTCTGGTAAAAAAACGACTGGTTCAGGTCTGGTTAAAAAACTACTGGTTCAGGTCTGGTTCAAGTCTGGTTCAGGTCTGGTTCAGGTCTGGTTCAGGTCTGGTTCAAGTCTGGTTCAGGTCTGGTTCAAGTCTGGTTCAGGTCTGGTTCAAGTCTGGTTCAGGTCTGGTTCCAAGTCTGGTTCAGGTCTGTTTCAAGTCTGGTTCAGGTCTGGTTCAAGTCTGGTTCAGGTCTGGTTCAGGTCTGGTTCAAGTCTGGTTCAGGTCTGGTTCAGGTCTGGTTCAGGTCTGGTTCAGGTCTGGTTCAGGTCTGGTTCAAGTCTGGTTCAGGTGTCTGCAGGGTGAGGAACTCCAGACACACAACTAAACAGACGTCATAAGTTAGGACACAGGCACACACACACACACACACACACACACAAACACACAGGCACACACACACACACACAGACACACAGACACAGAGACAGACAGACGGACGGACAGACAGACAGACAGACGACCAGACACACAGACAAACAGACAGACATGGGGCCAGGAGACCCAGAGACAGGGGACCAGGAGACCCAAAGACAGGGGACCAGGAGACCCAAAGACAGGGGACCAGGAGACCCAAAGACAGGGGACCAGGAGACCCAAAGACAGGGGACCAGGAGACCCAAAGACAGGGGACCAGGAGACCCAAAGACAGGGGACCAGGAGACCCAAAGACAGGGGACCAGGAGACCCAAAGACATGGGGCCAGGAGACCCAGAGACAGGGGACCAGGAGACCCAAAGACAGGGGACCAGGAGACCCAAAGACAGGGGGCCAGGAGACCCAGAGACAGGGGACCAGGAGACCCAAAGACAGGGGACCAGGAGACCCATAGACAGGGGACCAGGAGATCCAGAGACAGGGGACAAGGAGACCCAGAGACAGGGGACCATGAGACCCAGAGACAGGGTACCAGGAGACCCAGAGACAGTGTACCAGGAGACCCAGAGACAGGGGACCAGGAGACACAGAGACAGGGGACCAGGAGACCCAGAGACAGGGGACCAGGAGACCCAGAGACAGGGGACCAGGAGACACAGAGACAGGGGATCAGGAGACCCATAGACAGGGGACCAGGAGACCCAGAGACAGGGGACCAGGAGACCCAGAGACAGGGGACCATGAGACCCAGAGACAGGGGACCAGAAGACCCATAGACAGGGGACCAGGAGACCCAGAGACAGGGGACCAGGAGACCCAGAGACAGGGGACCAGGAGACCCAGAGACAGGGGACCAGGAGACCCAGAGACAGGGGACCAGGAGACCCAGAGACAGGGGCACAGGAGACCCAGAGACAGGGGCCCGGGAGACCCAGAGACAGGGGCACAGGAGACCCAGAGACAGGGGCACAGGAGAACCAGAGACAGGGGACCAGGAGACCCAGAGACAGGGGACCAGGAGACACAGAGACAGGGGATTAGGAGACCCATAGACAGGGGACCAGGAGACCCAGAGACAGGGGACCAGGAGACCCAGAGACAGGGGACCAGGAGACCCAGAGACAGGGGCCCGGGAGACCCAGAGACAGGGGCCCAGGAGACCCAGAGACAGGGGCACAGGAGAACCAGAGACAGGGGACCAAGAGACCCAGAGACAGGGGCCCAGGAGACCCAGAGACAGGGGCCCGGGAGAACCAGAGACAAGCTAATTCCATGAAGATTAGAGAGAACACAGACACTTTTTTAAAGAAGAAGACAAGACTACCTTAGGTGTCATTACACAGTAATAACCAACTACACCTCAACAAAATAATGTGACATGCAAACAACTTATCAAATTAAATTCTAGCCTCTTCCAAACTACAAAGAAAGAACAAACAAGAATGTACCTTTTAACCTTTGACCTTAAAGAAAGAACAATCAAATGGCAGAAGACACCACACTCTACAAGACAACGAAAACATCAGCCACACACACACACACACACACACACAGACACACACACACACACACACACACACAAACAGACAGACACACAGACAGACAGACACCAGGCAGGCGTCATTATGAAGAGATCAGACATGGTGGAGTGACAGTGAGAGGTCCATCCTATATCCATCCTGTGTTTGCATCCCAAATATCACCCTACTCCCTAAATAGTGCACTACTTTTGACCAGAACCCATAGGGAATAGGGTGCCATTTGAGACATAACCATGAAGAGAGGTCTGACTCCCTGCTCTGCTCTGCTCTGGTGGTGATTTATGTGACCCCTGTAAGCACCGGCTATTTGAGGGGCCGGTGAGGAATGAAAGTGTTAATAGGCAGCGTGGGTAAGGTGGGAGACAGGGGGGAGGAAGGGAGGGAGAGAGAGAGAGGGAGGAGAGAGGGAGGGAGGGAGGGGGGAGGGGGAGAGAAGGAGGGCGAGGTGGGGGAGAAGGAGGAAGAGAGGGGGAGAAGGAGGGAGAGAGGGGGAGGAGGGAGGGGGGAAGGAGAGAAGGAGGGAGAGAGGGGGAGAAGGAGGGAGAGAGGGGGAGAAGGAGCGTTCACCATTCTATTTCACTTCACAGAATGGTTAATGGGGTGATCAGGCTGGTTCCATCAGGCTAGGGGGAATAAGGGGGAGGGAGAAAGGGGGAGGATGGAGGAGGGGGGAGCCCACAGGCTTGAACTCCACAGCTGAACCAGTGACCTGTGGGGGTATGTGACAGGAGAGGGGAGACGGGGGAGAGGAACTGTTCGGCTGTCTCCCAAATGGCACCCTATCTCCTATAGAGTGCACTACTTTTGGCCAGGGCCTATAGGGAACTACATAGGGAATATGGTGCCATTTGAGATGCACTTGGGTCTATAATGGAGTGGAGGGTTAGGGATATGGTAGAACACAGGAGAGAGGGATACAGGGATAGAGGGATAGAGCTAGGAAAGACGGATAGAGGGATAGAGAGATACAGGGATAGAGGGATAGAGAGATAGAGAGATAGAGGGATAGAGAGATAGAGCTAGGATAGAGGGATAGAGAGATAGAGGGATAGAGCTAAGATAGAGGGATAGAGCTAGCATAGAGATATAGAGGGATAGAGGGATAGAGAGATAGAGCTAGGATAGAGGGATAGAGGGATAGAGGGATAGAGCTAGGATAGAGGGATAGAGCTAGCATAGAGAGATAGAGGGATAAAGGGATAGAGAGATAGAGAGATAGAGGGATAGAGAGATAGAGCTAGGATAGAGGGATAGAGGGATAGAGGGATAGAGCTAGGATAGAGGGATAGAGCTAGCATAGAGAGATAGAGGGATAGAAAGATAGAGAGATAGAGGGATAGATGGATAGAGGGAAAGAGGGATAGAGAGATAGAGGGATAGAGGGATAGAGCTAGCATAGAAAGATAGAGGGATAGAGAGATAGAGGGATAGAGGGATAGAGCTAGCATAGAGAGATAGAGGGATAGAGAGATAGAGATATAGAGGGATAGATGGATAGAGGGAAAGAGGGATAGAGAGATAGAGAGATGGATAGAGGGATAGAGAGATAGAGGGATAGAGAGATAGAGGGATAGAGGCATAGAGAGATAGAAGGATAGAGGTATATAGAGATAGAGGGATAGAGAGATAGAGGGATAGAGAGATAGAGAGATAGAGGGATAGAGGGATAGAGAGATAGAGAGATAGAGGGATAGAGAGATAGAGAGATAGAGGGATAGAGGGATGGAGAGATAGAGAGATAGAGGGATAGAGAGATAGAGAGATAGAGGGATAGAGGGATAGAGAGATAGAGAGATAGAGGGATAGCGAGATAGAGGGATAGAGGGATAGAGAGATAGAGGGATAGAGGGATAGAGAGATAGAGGGATAGAGGGATAGAGGGATAGAGAGATAGAGGGACAGAGGGATAGAGAGATAGAGAGATAGAGAGATAGAGGGATAAAGAGATAGAGGGATAGAGAGATAGAGAGATAGAGAGATAGAGAGATAGAGGGATAGAGAGATAGAGCTAGGATAGAGGGATAGAGCTAGCATAAAGAGATACAGGGATAGAGAGATACAGGGATAGAGGGATAGAGGGAAAGAGGGATAGAGAGATGGATAGAGGGATAGAGAGATAGAGGGATAGAGAGATAGAGGGATAGAGGGATAGAGAGATAGGGAGATAGAGGGATAGAGAGATAGAGATAGAGGGATAGAGGGATAGAGAGATAGAGAGATAGAGAGATAGAGGGATAGAGAGATAGAGAGATAGAGGGATAGAGAGATAGGGAGATAGAGATAGAGGGATAGAGAGATAGAGGGATAGAGGGATAGAGAGATAGAGGGATAGAGAGATAGAAGGATAGAGGGATAGAGAGATAGAGGGATAGAGAGATAGAGAGATAGATGGATAGAGGGATAGAGGGATAGAGAGATAGAGAGATAAAGAGATAGAGGGATAGCGAGATAGAGGGATAGAGGGATAGAGAGATAGAGGGATAGAGGGATAGAGAGATAGAGGGATATAGGGATAGAGGGATATAGAGATAGAGGGATAGAGAGATAGAGAGATAGAGGGACAGAGGGATAGAGAGATAGAGAGATAGAGGGATAAAGAGATAGAGAGATAGAGGGATAGAGAGATAGAGAGATAGAGAGATAGAGGGATAGAGAGATAGAGCTAGGATAGAGGGATAGAGCTAGCATAAAGAGATACAGGGATAGAGAGATACAGGGATAGAGGGATAGAGGGAAAGAGGGATAGAGAGATAGAGGGATAGAGGGATAGAGAGATGGATAGAGGGATAGAGAGATAGAGGGATAGAGAGATAGAGGGATAGAGGGATAGAGGGATAGAGGGATAGAGGGATAGAGGGATAGAGAGATAGAGGGATAGAGAGATAGAGAGATAGAGGGATAGAGGGATAGAGAGATAGAGAGATAGAGGGATAGAGAGATAGAGAGATAGAGGGATAGAGGGATATAGAGATAGAGATATAGAGAGATAGAGGGATAGAGAGATAGAGAGATAGAGGGATAGAGGGATAGAGAGATAGAGAGATAGAGATAGAGGGATAGGGAGATAGAGAGATAGAGGGATAGAGGGATAGAGGGATAGAGGGATAGAGAGATAGAGAGATAGAGGGACAGAGGGATATAGAGACAGAGAGATAGAGAGATAGAGGGATAAAGAGATAGAGAGATAGAGGGACAGAGAGATAGAGAGATAGAGAGATAGAGGGATAGAGAGATAGAGCTAGGATAGAGGGATAGAGCTAGCATAAAGAGATACAGGGATAGAGAGATACAGGGATAGAGGGATAGAGAGATAGAGAGATAGAGGGATAGAGAGATAGAGGGATAGAGAGATAGAGATATAGAGGGATAGAGCGATAGGGAGATAGAGAGATATATGGATAGAGAGATAGAGAGATAGAGGGATAGAGAGATAGAGAGATAGAGCTACGATAGAGGGATAGAGCTAGGATAGAGGGATAGAGGGATAGAGAGATACAGGGATAGAGGGATAGAGAGATAGAGCTAGGATAGAGAGATAGTGGGATAGAGAGATAGAGGGACAGAGGGATAGAGAGATAGAGGGATAGAGCTAGGATAGAGGGATAGAGTGATAGAGAGATAGAGAGATAGAGGGACAGAGGGATAGAGGGATAGAGGGATAGAGGGATAGAGAGATAGAGGGATAGAGAGATATAGGGACAGAGGGATAGAGAGATAGAGGGACAGAGGGATAGAGAGATAGAGAGATAGAGGGATAGAGAGATAGAGAGATAGAGAGATAAAGGGATAGAGGGATAGAGAGATAGAGAGATAGAGGGAAAGAGGGATAGAGAGATAGAGAGATAGAGAGATAGAGGGATAGAGAGATAGAGAGATAGAGAGAT
>NW_025536197.1:12500-22500 GCF_020615455.1 Coregonus clupeaformis
CTGGTCAAAACTAAATTTTGGGGACACAATCTTTTCAGGGGGTTTGGTGAAGTGGCTTTATGGGGATAATGTGTAAGAGTCACATATAGATATATGACTGAATAATACATGTTGAAGTCATAGCAACAGATGCTTTGGATAAGGATATTTAAAGATTCGCTATTTAAAGCCTCGACCTCTAGAAGCTGAATGGACAACGGTAATCAGGGAAACCTAGTCAGTTGCACAACTGAAATCTGTCTTCTGCGTTTAACCCAACGCCTAACGCGCATAACCGCTAGGCTACCTGCAGCCGTTTAAGGCCGCAGTATATATAGATATAATTAGTATTTATTTTATCAAAGGCAACTATTAGCCTGTAAAAAGAAAAGTATCATGGAGCATGAGCATCCACAGGTATATAAATTATATTTGTTTTATCAAAGAAGAAAAGCATGCATGGAGCAACCACATGTACAGGCAGCTGAATTTATTTTAAATGTAAAGATAATTTAATTACAACCTTACTTCTTATTTCATGGCCAAACTAAATAATCACACTTTTCATTTTACTGAAAACACTGGAAAACCTCTCCAAAAATAGACGTGTCAAAACCTGAATTAATTGTGTATATAAAACCCATTCCGAGAGTGTTTTCGATCGTCTTTTCCATTAATCGCTGGTTAATGTTGGCCGTTTCATTGTGCTGTTAGGTTTGGAAACTTGAACTTCTCTCAATCAGGGCCCGAATGAAACACTATATTCCTTTTACTGTCAAGATTCTATGCTGCGTGCTCCCACTCTCTTGGAATCTGCCGTCTTGATTTGCTGCGTTCGTCCCAAACCGCCGAGGTTATTGATCGTGAGTGTGTGTGTGTGTGTGTGTGTGTGTGTGCGTGTGTGTGTGTGTGTGTGTGGCAGCAACAATCCAGCTACGGTTTTCAAGGCCGGCTCACATAGACCACAAAGCGGAACTTCTATGTCATAAAACGCCATTATTTTTGTAGCGACAAAACAAACAGGACGGGAAAACAATTGAGCACAACCGGCAGCGAATTGTACCGTCTGCACATGTAGGATTTTAACACGGAAATGTGATTATACCGTGTAAAATAGGTTTTAATTTGGCTGCTGCAAAATAAAACAATTATTTGGCCTGCATTGCCTTTCAACTATTTTGTAGACTACATTATAATGGACCAGCCTACATTATTATAGCAAGTTAAATTTGAACACCAACCATTTTAAATATTTGTATTCCATTCATTTTGTAAAACAGCAACATACTTAATGTTGTGATTCGGGTGCATCATTTATTCAAATCATTTAAATGGTCAGGTTTATTAACATTAAAATGAATGTCATAATGTATCTTTCAAACAATATATAGCCTAATCTAGAATAATGTGCAGTCAAGGGACCCCCAAAAATCTCCGTAGGTAAAGCAATAATATAATGAATATGTTTAAATCCACGTGGGAAATAATTTGTATTGAATTATGTTACAATCAACGTTAAATGGAATAAGAAATGCGATATTAAAATTATCAATATTAAAGTATATATTTTAGGAAAGTTTAGCTGTATGTTACCTGATCTATACTCGAGTGCGGATGGAATGGGAGGCTGATGGACGTCCACGTGACGCATGGGATGTCAACGTGAGACACGCGATGTAAAGTAGAAAATAACGTAACCTCTAATTGGACATCTTGAAAACCATCACTATGAAAACATCATAACTTATACAAATCCACATATAAAGATAACATAAATAATCACCTATAATATAAACCATCACATAACATGTAGGCCCAGGCCCAACTATCCAATAAAATGTATTGAAATATATATATATTTATAAAAGTGGTACAATGATATGTATGACTAATATATTTGATATGCTATTGAGGTTTTTCTATTAGAATAAATAATTACAATAACATTAGACATGTTAATGTTGTTGCCTAAGAGTTTATTTATTTATTTTGATAAGCATTTTATGCATTTGAATAAATGTTTATGTTTAGTAATACCTTTACTGAAATACTCAATCTTTTGAAAGACAGCTTATTGCCAAATTCTCAATGCAATTGTTGTAGACCTATTTGTCTTAAATGAGATCATACACTTTGGGTTCCATGATGGAGATTGAAAATATTATTTTATTTAATCTTGTTAGTTATTGATAATAATACCATCGATAGATGAGGTTTACAATAAAATAGGCCTATAAAATAATTTTACCTACAACAACATTTAAATAGATCTGTTTTTTATATGTGTTTAAATGTTTGCGTTCACAAATAAAGCATATTTTCTCAGAGGTGAGTTTTCCTTGGTGTGTTTCATGGTGCCTAGGAGACTTCTACCGTGTCCGCGAGGAGCCTTGGCCCGGTAATTAGCGTGGAGTGGTGATGACGGTAATGAAGCAGTGTCCGATGTCGCCGTGGCTCTGTGCGGGACAGACAGACCGGGAATAACACCGTTCTCTCGCTGCCGCTCTCTAGTTTTGTTGTTGCGCTGCTTTCATATAGAAACACCGCCATCTGCTGGCCGAAAACAGAAAACACCAACCCATGTGGTCTTTCACTAGGCCTAAACCTATCATAAAAAGTCCAGAAGTTCCCAAACTTTTTTGCAATGTGACCAAAGTCCCCCATAAAAGATATTGAAGTTCACAAAACGGGCTTTAGCTGCAACACAAGATTGACCACAACCAAGACTTGCCCACAAGGACCTAATTCCCCCAATCCCACTGTGTGCACCATCAACACAGAGTTTTGAGTCTTTCAGTCAAAGAGGATGATGGAGGGAAGGGTTTTGGTGTAACGGTGAGGAGGGAAGGGTTTTGGTGTAACGGTGAGGAGGGAAGGGTTTTGGTGTAACGGTGAGGAGGGAAGGGTTTTGGTGTAACGGTGAGGAGGGAAGGGTTTTGGTATAACGGTGAGGAGGGAAGGGTTTTGGTGTAACGGTGAGGAGGGAAGGGTTTTGGTGTAACGGTGAGGAGGGAAGGGTTTGGTGTAACGGTGAGGAGGGAAGGGTTTCGTGTAACGGTGAGGAGGGAAGGGTTTCGTGTAACGGTGAGGAGGGAAGGGTTTTGGTGTAACGGTGAGGAGGGAAGGGTTTTGGTGTAACGGTGAGGAGGGAAGGGAATGCTACACACACATTACAACTGCTGCTACCAGACTCTTATTATACTGCTCAGTTTATACACCCCCCATCCCCCATCCCCCCATCCCCCCAATACATCTGTAAATATTGGACTATACATTGTTCCTTCCTGTATTATACTGATGCTAAAATGTTTATTCTATTCTACTGAGACATTTACTTTATATTCGTATTCTTATCTTTTATTATTTCTTATTGCTGTTGCATTGTGGAGAAGGAGCCTGCAAATTAACATTTAGTTGGACGACGTATACTGTGTGACTGATACAACTTGAACCTTGAACCTTGAACCTTGAACCTCTTGGAAGTAAAGGGGGACTTTGGGACATCTTATAGGAGATCTGGTTATTCAAACAGGAGACTGAGGGGTTCTCCTCTCCACCAAGCTCCCCCCAGGGCCTCAATATTAACTAATTACCCAGTACTGATACCAGCTGTTACTGTGTCTTACGGTTATTGTTTATCATTTATGAACCTCCCTGAATGGTTAACCGGCCAGGTATGGTTAATCCCACCCCAGGGCCCACTCCAGGCCCCTTCGCCCTGCCATACGAGACCCAGGGAAGGTGGCTGGGTTCAGGCAGGCGTAACTGGACCTCCCCCTCTCTGGGTCATTATGGAGCTCCCACAGCACCTGTATACCAGAGCAGGACCCCTCAGGACCCCTCAGGGCTGATGGGATATTTATGAGGGGTATGAGGCTTCCAGGGCTGTTACTGTTGCTGTTACTGTTAGCTTGTTGCTCCAGCCTATAGGATGGGATGGGGTGAGGAGGGGTGAGGCAGGGTGGGGTGAGGAGGGGTGAGGCATGGTGGGGTGGGGTGAGGAGGGGGTGAGGCAGGGTGGGGTGGGGGTGAGGAGGGGTGAGGCAGGGTGGGGTGAGGAGGGGTGAGGCATGGTGGGGGTGAGGTGAGGAGGGGTGAGGCATGGTGGGGTGGGGTGAGGAGGGGGTGAGGCATGGTGGGGTGGGGTGAGGAGGGGTGAGGCAGGGGTGGGGTGAGGAGGGGTGAGGCATGGTGGGGTGAGGTGAGGAGGGGTGAGGCATGGTGGGGTGGGGTGAGGAGGGGTGAGGCAGGGTGGGGTGAGGAGGGGTGAGGCAGGGTGGGATGAGGAGGGGGTGAGGCAGGGTGGGGGTGAGGAGGGGTGAAGCATGGTGGGGTGGGGTGAGGAGGGGTGAGGCAGGGTGGGGTGAGGAGGGGGTGAGGCAGAGTGGGGTGAGGAGGGGTGAGGCATGGTGGGGTGGGATGAGGAGGGGTGAGGCATGGTGGGGTGGGGTGAGGAGGGGTGAGGCAGGGTGGGGTGGGGTGAGGAGGGGTGAGGCAGGGTGGGGTGAGGAGGGGTGAGGCAGGGTGGGGTGAGGAGGGGTGAAGCATGGTGGGGTGAGGTGAGGAAGGGACAGGTGGTTGTGTGTGTGTGTGTGTGTGTGTGTGTGTGTGTACGTGCATGCGCATGCGCATTAGTAAAGTAAAGGTACTGACCCTCAAAAACCCCACATGTAACACCCCCTCCCTCTCTCTGAAACCCTGTACGACCAGGTATAGCATTTCTCCCAGCTCCCAAACATCCATAGGGCTCTGGCACCTTTAGTTTGCGATTTGATCATGTAATAACTGGCGCTCTGGCATTTTCCAGGCCTAACGCCAGGTTTACCTGTCTTAGATCAGCTCCCATGCCCTCAGATGGGCGGGGTGGAAATATTTTAGTCGTGTCCTTAAAAACATGATCCAAAGTGCTAATTTCAGGCAGCGCTGATAGGGATATTTAAGACCAACCAAAAGCTGGTTTTAGTGGAAACGCAGTTGCTTATGGCATGAATGTTGACAGCGGAAAACGCATCCTATCCAGCCGTGACGCATACTGCCCATATGCGCATTGATCAAGAGTAGCTTCATGTGCTTTTGGTGCCTGTGTACTTCCTATTTAGAAACATAAAAAACTAATGTTTTTTTTTCACATTTCGTTTTATTTGGTTAAAACCCAAGCATAGCTTCCCCTCCTCTCAATAAAGGCTCAATGCAATGGCTAAGTAGAAAATACTGTCGATAAAGGGTTTGGCTCCTGAGACCGCTTGGAAATACATCTTTAATCACCAAAACTTTATTAAAATAATAACGTTTTAGAGGAGTAAAACAGTGAGCTGACATTCACTTTTTTTTATCTATGCATTGTAGGCATGCCCACCTTATTTTAGCCATATAGGTCACGTTTTGGACTTTCGTAAAACCCCCTCCATTATGTAGACTATGTGTCCGTGCCCATCAAGAAACGAGAGATGAGAACCTCGGTGAACACCGGTGAACCTCGTATTTAGAAGTTATCTGTAACCTGTAAAAATGTATTGTTTTCCGTTTCATTATGTTCAAAACCCAAGCCCTCCCCAGGCCTACTATAACGAAGGCTGGTTCAACAGCAACCCAAGCCCTCCCTAGGCCTACTATAACGAAGGCTGGTTCAACAGCAACCCAAGCCCTCCCTAGGCCTACTATAACGAAGGCTGGTTCAACAGCAACCCAAGCCCTCCCCAGGCCTACTATAACGAAGGCTGGTTCAACAGCAACCCAAGCCCTCCCCAGGCCTACTATAACGAAGGCTGGTTCAACAGCAACCCAAGCCCTCCCCAGGCCTACTATAACGAAGGCTGGTTCAACAGCAACCCAAGCCCTCCCTAGGCCTACTATAACGAAGGCTGGTTCAACAGCAACCCAAGCCCTCCCCAGGCCTACTATAACGAAGGCTGGTTCAACAGCAACCCAAGCCCTCCCTCAGGCCTACTATAACGAAGGCTGGTTCAACAGCAACCCAAGCCCTCCCTAGGCCTACTATAACGAAGGCTGGTTCAACAGCAACCCAAGCCCTCCCTAGGCCTACTATAACGAAGGCTGGTTCAACAGCAACCCAAGCCCTCCCTAGGCCTACTATAACGATTTTATGACATCATTACATTGTACATGTATTTATTGTTGTTGTTGTTTAAAAAAATAATAATAGATTACTTGTTTTTTTTGTTTAATTTTAATACAACCAATCTTATTAGAATGATTCACCTACCTGGTTACAAAGTCCGTGGCGCGCATGCAATGCAACTTCTGGAGTTGTGTGAAAGCGATCTGTAAAATGGTTCCGATGATGTTCATAAAACACAGGTCTATTTGGGAGCAGTAGAACGGCGAGAGGACATGCTCCCTTTCTCTTTATAGTGGATCTTTGTCCAGCTACTGTGAAACGTTTGGATGTGCGTAAAACCCTCCATAGTCTGCGTTGTTTTAATATTATATGACCATTTCACGTTTACATTTTAGTCATTTAGCACACGCTCTTAGAGAGTGCATACATTTGTCATACTGACCACAGGGAGATATGATGGGGCCCGTAAGTGTGGCATAGCCTACTTTAAAACAAGTTGTTGTTTCGTTTTGTTTAGAATTTGATTAGAATTATTCGTTATCTTTGTAGGCCTCATCATTAAAGAATTTAATATTGCTTATTGACCATGTTTGGTATGTCCATGCTCAGCCATAATGTAATTTACAGTAGGCCTAGCCCCTACATCAGTGCGAATGCTATTGAAGCCATGCAACTACTTAGAACAATGTGGACTGCAAATGGGTTCAAGTTAACGTATTTAGCAAAGATAGGTCTACATTTTGTCATTTCGTTTCTGTAAGTCATTTAACAAACTATAACTGACTAACATTTGAATTGGAGTTGATTCCAAGGCAATACATAAAATACCATAAATATTCAACTTGAAGCAGCAACATATTTCGCCATGGAGCACGTTCTGATTGGCCAGTGAGGAGCCAAGCCTCGACACACCAATAACTTGTTTATTCATCAAAACCCAGCCCTTTCGCTCCAACCCAGCAAGTGCGACGATAATTGTAATAGTGAAAATAGCAAAAATATTTCTGACACACCCCTGAAACTATAGCGACCTTTACCGCCTGCGCTTATATTTACCATTGCATTAGGTTTGATAAAATAGAGCCCCTAGAATGAGCATGATGATGCATTTACATGACACTACAGCATTCTATTACAGCCATGTTAGCTCGCCATTAACATTACATGGGGAATATTTAAATAATGCTATGTAACCGAATGTCTAGAATTAGAACAATATTCAAATTCGAAAAGTCGGGCTGACTCTCCGAATACTGTATATGGCTCTGGTTAATTGTATTGTTAACAAATGACAAAGACATCATATCAAAAGTAAAATGACTATTGCATTTTGAAAAGATACTTAGATTGAATAGTCATCCAAATTGAAAGAGTGATTTGTGCAGTGAACAAAGGACTTTGGGAATTTGTTTCTTGTACTCAGTCAATCGAAACTGTGGTTAGAGTTTTGAAGCATGAGTCATTTTTGATAATCTGTTTAGACTTTTGTGCTTAGAGTTGTGTAAATGGACCATATACTTGTGAAAACTGCACCAAAGTGATTAAAAAAAAAAAAAAACAGTCAGGATGAAGATGGTGAGAGGACCACGTTATTAGACCTGGTCTGGTCATGTTTTGTGGATGCCAACAGGGACTCGGTCTATAATTTGCACCAAAGACGATTAAGAGCAGTTTACTTTGATGGAGAGAGACATGAAAACACTGGGGAACAGGGGAAGGCTTGGAGGAGAAACGGTAAAACACTGGGGAACAGGGGAAGGCTTGGAGGAGAAACGGTAAAACACTGGGGAACAGGGGAACAGGGGAAGGCTTGGAGGATAAACAGTAAAACACTGGGGAACAGGGGAAGGCTTGGAGGAGAAACGGTAAAACACTGGGGAACAGAGGAACAGGGGAAGGCTTGGAGGATAAACAGTAAAACACTGGGGAACAGGGGAACAGGGGAAGGCTTGGAGGATAAACGGTAAAACACTGGGGAACAGGGGAAGGCTTGGAGGAGAAACGGTAAAACACTGGGGAACAGGGGAAGGCTTGGAGGAGAAACGGTAAAACACTGGGGAACAGGGGAAGGCTTGGAGGAGAAACGGTGGAAGTCCTACTGTGTGTCCCAAACGGCAGCCTATTCCTTATATAGTGCACTACTTTTGACCAGAGGTTAAAGATGGTTTAGCGGTTTAATGATTTAGTGATTTAGTGTGATTACATTTGAAGCGTTCTATTAAACTGCGGAATACGTGGCCATTCCACATTGGTAGCCTAAATCTCTCCTGTTGTTTTTCTTGATGTGGAAAAGCCATCAGATGAAGCCACTATAAGTCATTCTACCCCTAAAAATGGTGATGACATCATTCCATGTTTCATTCCACAGACTAGAGTAAATGTAGCGATCGTGACCTTACCAGAGAGGATGGAAACTAGATGCGTTAGGCTCTGAGCCAGTGGAGGCTGGTCTCAACCTCCTAGGATAGAAAAAAAAAAAAGTTTGAGAGAACCAATCAAAGCTCAGACAGAAATAAGCACAACTCTGCCCGAGTACAGCATTTCCAACGGCCCCCTGTCTGACCAGTGTGTCGCAGGTCTCCCAAGCTGTGAGTCACGCGTGTGGTGTCAGCCAGGCTAATGAAATAGGGGAGGTCGGGGTAACACGCCCCATATCTGTATCATACACATGCTCTTGAGTCCTGAGCTCACCTCAACAGAGGAACGTCTCTATGACCAAATATGGTATTGGTACTTAATGTACTGTACTAAACTAGCATTAGTGTATTATTGCCCAGTGTTGCAGTCTTGCAGTGTAAGGGGGTGCCAAGACATCACCCAGCAGGAATTCCTTATTAGTCTCTATAGGAAGAACATACATTATGTAAAAAAATGTCATATTGGCCCCCGTGGGAATCGAACCCACAACCCTGCTCTACCAACTGAGCTACATCCCTGCCGGCCATTCCCTCCCCTACCCTGGGCCAATTGTGCACCGTCCCATGGGTCTCCCGGTCGCGGCCGGCTACGACAGAGCCTGGATTCGAACCAGGATCTCTAGTGGCACAGCTAGCACTGCGATGCAGTGCCTTAGACCACTGCGCCACTCGGGTGTGGCAGGCGTTTCATGCCCGCTGTGGCGGCACTGCAACGAGACAAGGGGGGAAATCACACATCCCTTTTCTCACACCCCACACCTGTCCGTCGCCCACGCCTTGCCCTGCTCTCTTCTCGCCAGAGCTGAAAATGCCTTTTATGGACTTTCTAATCGTTTTCCCTTCGTCCGCCTGCAGATGGGTTAAATATGACATCAAAGAGGCTTTAATGTTTCACAGTGGCTCTCACATTTCGGACCAGTATCGAGTTCAAAACGAGTTTACTGCTGCATTTTTAAAGTAGATTTAATCACATTAGCTCTGGCTTAACGTATAACAAATTAAACCGGGCCAACATCAAACGCCTGACCCCTGTGGTATAATCAGGCGTGGCACATCTTTCATCATCCAATATCTGTACAAGCCTACTGATATTATTGCGGGCAGCGGAGAGTAGTCAGTCACTAACAGATTGTGGGAGTGTAGAGACAGTAGACTATAGGGGAGAGTAGTCAGTCACTAACAGATTGTGGGAGTGTAGAGACAGTAGACTATAGGGGAGAGTAGTCAGTCACTAACAGATTGTGGGAGTGTAGAGACAGTAGACTATAGGGGAGAGTAGTCAGTCACTAACAGATTGTGGTTGTGTAGAGACAGTAGACTATCGGGGAGAGTAGTCAGTCACTAACAGATTGTGGGAGTGTAGAGACAGTAGACTATAGGGAGAGTAGTCAGTCACTAACAGATTGTGGGAGTGTAGAGACAGTAGACTATAGGGGAGAGTAGTCAGTCACTAACAGATTGTGGGAGTGTAGAGACAGTAGACTATAGGGGAGAGTAGTCAGTCACTAACAGATTGTGGGTGTGT
>NW_025536197.1:27500-35000 GCF_020615455.1 Coregonus clupeaformis
AATATTGAACATTTGGAACTTAATAGGGACTTACTATAGTCATTTTTATTTATTTATTTAACTTCTGCAGATGGGAAAAAAAAACGTGTTTTTTATTAAGTTGATCATGTGGTCTTTATGACAGAATGTTAAAATGAGGCGAAATGAAATGTGTTTTTTTTCACCAAGTTACACTACTCAAAGGGCACCCAGTTGGTGAAATGACCCATCTACTTTAGAAAAGGACAATTGTAGTTACTAGCTATCTTAAGATGAATGTACTAACAAAGTCGTTCTGAATAAGAGCGTCTTGCTAAATGACCAAAATGTAAAAATTGTAAATGAAATGTACTTATTATCAGTCACTGATTTATGTTAAAATATACCAACTGTATCTATCAAATTATTCCAATCTAGTCAGACTCATAGGACACAATGTATATTCCTGTACAGTGCACTACTTTAGTCAAAAGTACTGCACTGTATATGGAGTAGGGTGCCATTTCGGATGCACATGTGTAGAGCGGTTGCGCCCCCTATGGTTAGAGAATGTAGTCACATGTTTTAAGTTCTAAAGATACCTTAATAGAAAATGTAAAAGTGAAAGTCACCCAGTAAAATACTACTTGAGTCTAAAAGTATCTGGTTTTAAATGTACTTGAGTACAGTGGTGAAAAAGTACTCAATTCTAGTACATGACAAAAAATACAAAATAACAGTAAATGCTATACATCAAATTCCTTATATTAAGCAAACCAGACAGCACAATTTTTTATTTTATTTTTTATTTTATTTACAGATAGCGAGGGGCACGCTCCAACACTCAGACATCATTAACAGATAGCCAGGGGCACACTCCAACACTCAGACATCATTAACAGATAGCCAGGGGCACACTCCAACACTCAGACATCATTAACAGATAGCGAGGGGCACGCTCCAACACTCAGACATCATTAACAGATAGCCAGGGGCACGCTCCAACACTCAGACATCATTAACAGATAGCGAGGGGCACGCTCCAACACTCAGACATCATTAACAGATAGCCAGGGGCACGCTCCAACACTCAGACATCATTAACAGATAGCGAGGGGCACGCTCCAACACTCAGACATCATTAACAGATAGCGAGGGGCACGCTCCAACACTCAGACATCATTAACAGATAGCCAGGGGCACGCTCCAACACTCAGACATCATTAACAGATAGCGAGGGGCACGCTCCAACACTCAGACATCATTAACAGATAGCCAGGGGCACACTCCAACACTCAGACATCATTAACAGATAGCGAGGGGCACGCTCCAACACTCAGACACCATTAACAGATAGCGAGGGGCACTCTCCAACACTCAGACATCATTAACAGATAGCGAGGGGCACGCTCCAACACTCAGACATCATTAACAGATAGCGAGGGGCACGCTCCAACACTCAGACATCATTAACAGATAGCCAGGGTCACACTCCAACACTCAGACATAATTTACTGATAGCCAGGGGCACACTCCAACACTCAGACATCATTAACAGATAGCGAGGGGCACGCTCCAACACTCAGACATCATTAACAGATAGCCAGGGGCACGCTCCAACACTCAGACATCATTAACAGATAGCGAGGGCACGCTCCAACACTCAGACATCATTAACAGATAGCCAGGGGCACACTCCAACACTCAGACATCATTAACAGATCGCGAGGGGCACGCTCCAACACTCAGACATCATTAACAGATAGCGAGGGGCACGCTCCAACACTCAGACATCATTAACAGATAGCGAGGGGCACGCTCCAACACTCAGACATCATTAACAGATAGCGAGGGGCACGCTCCAACACTCAGACATCATTAACAGATAGCCAGGGTCACACTCCAACACTCAGACATAATTTACTGATAGCCAGGGGCACACTCCAACACTCAGAAATCATTAACAGATAGCGACGGGCACACTCCAACACTCAGACATCATTAACAGATAGCCAGGGGCACACGCCAACACTCAGACATCATTAACAGATAGCGAGGGGCACGCTCCAACACTCAGACATCATTAACAGATAGCCAGGGGCACACTCCAACACTCAGACATCATTAACAGATAGCGAAGGGCACGCTCCAACACTCAGACATCATTAACAGATAGCGAGGGGCACACTCCAACACTCAGACATCATTAACAGATAGCGAGGGGCACGCTCCAACTATCAGACATCATTAACAGATAGCGAGGGGCACGCTCCAACACTCAGACATCATTAACAGATAGCGAGGGGCACGCTCCAACACTCAGACATCATTAACAGATAGCCAGGGTCACACTCCAACACTCAGACATAATATACTGATAGCCAGGGGCACACTCCAACACTCAGAAATCATTAACAGATAGCGACGGGCACACTCCAACACTCAGAAATCATTAACAGATAGCCAGGGGCACACTCCAACACTCAGACATCATTAACAGATAGCCAGGGGCACACTCCAACACTCAGACATCATTAACATATAGCCAGGGGCACGCTCCAACACTCAGACATCATTAACAGATAGCCAGGGGCACACTCCAACACTCAGACATCATTAACAGATAGCCAGGGTCACACGCCAACACTCAGACATCATTAATAAACACCATATTTGAGTTAAGTGAGTCCGCCAGATTAGAGGCAGAAGGGATGACAATGCGTTATATTGATATGTGCGTGAATTGGACCATATTGCTGTCCTGCCTTAGCATTCGAAATGTAACGAGTACTTTTGGGTTTCAGGGAAAATGTATGGGAGTAAAAAGTACATATTTTCTTTAGGAATGTAGTGAAGTAAAAGTAAAAGTTGTCAAAACTATAAGTAGTAAAGTACAGATACCCCAAAAATGACTTAAGTAATACTATAAAGTATTTTTACCGAAGTACTTTACACCACTGAGCAGTAGACACAGTCATGTGATTTTCCATGTTCGGGAAGTGTGTTACTCATATCAAATCAACCTGAAACAACACATTTAGAGTTTGGTTTGGCTTCCAGACCACATCTGAGGTCATGGAAGAAGCATTAATGAATTACTCTTATACCCATTACTTTATCAGGCTAAAAACAAACAATCTGTTGCTAATTACTTTGGAATAATAAAGCTTAATAATAAAGGTAATGTGTTTCATATGTATTTGACATCTCTGTGTAATGTGTGGACAGACTTTCTGTCTGTCAGGTCTCTAGTAATAACTGACCAGGTCTCTGTCAGGTCCCTAGTAATAACTGACCAGGTCTCTGTCAGGTCTTTAGTAATAACTGACCAGGTCTCTGTCAGGTCTCTAGTAATAACTGACCAGGTCTCTGTCAGGTCTCTAGTAATAACTGACCAGGTCTCTGTCAGGTCTTTAGTAATAACTGACCAGGTCTCTGTCAGGTCTCTAGTAATAACTGACCAGGTCTCTGTCAGGTCTCTAGTAATAACTGACCAGGTCTCTGTCAGGTCTTTAGTAATAACTGACCAGGTCTCTGTCAGGTCTCTAGTAATAACTGACCAGGTCTGTCAGGTCTCTAGTAATAACTGACCAGGTCTCTGTCAGGTCTCTAGTAATAACTGACCAGGTCTCTGTCAGGTCTCTAGTAATAACTGACCAGGTCTCTGTCAGGTCTCTAGTAATAACTGACCAGGTCTCTGTCAGGTCTCTAGTAATAACTGACCAGGTCTCTGTCAGGTCTCTAGTAATAACTGACCAGGTCTCTGTCAGGTCTCTAGTAATAACTGACCAGGTCTCTGTCAGGTCTTTAGTAATAACTGACCAGGTCTCTGTCAGGTCTCTAGTAATAACTGACCAGGTCTCTGTCAGGTCTCTAGTAATAACTGACCAGGTCTCTGTCAGGTCTTTAGTAATAACTGACCAGGTCTCTGTCAGGTCTCTAGTAATAACTGACCAGGTCTCTGTCAGGTCTCTAGTAATAACTGACCAGGTCTCTGTCAGGTCTTTAGTAATAACTGACCAGGTCTCTGTCAGGTCTCTAGTAATAACTGACCAGGTCTGTCAGGTCTCTAATAATAACTGACCAGGTCTCTGTCAGGTCTCTAGTAATAACTGACCAGGTCTCTGTCAGGTCTCTAGTAATAACTGACCAGGTCTCTGTCAGGTCACTAGTAATAACTGACCAGGTCTCTGTCAGGTCCCTAGTAATAACTGACCAGGTCTCTGTCAGGTCTCTAGTAATAACTGACCAGGTCTCTGTCAGGTCTCTAGTAATAACTGACCAGGTCTCTGTCAGGTCTCTAGTAATAACTGACCAGGTCTCTGTCAGGTCTCTAGTAATAACTGACCAGGTCTGTCAGGTCTCTAGAAATAACTGACCAGGTCTCTGTCAAGTCCCTAGTAATAACTGACCAGGTCTCTGTCAGGTCCCTAGTAATAACTGACCAGGTCTATGTCAGGTCCCTAGTAATAACTGACCAGGTCTCTGTCAGGTCTCTAGTAATAACTGACCAGGTCTATGTCAGGTCCCTAGTAATAACTGACCAGGTCTATGTCAGGTCCCTAGTAATAACTGACCAGGTCTCTGTCAGGTCTCTAGTAATAACTGACCAGGTCTCTGTCAGGTCCCTAGTAATAACTGACCAGGTCTGTCAGGTCTCTGGTAATAACTGACCAGGTCTATGTCAGGTCCCTAGTAATAACTGACCAGGTCTCTGTCAGGTCTCTAGTAATAACTGACCAGGTCTCTGTCAGGTCCCTAGTAATAACTGACCAGGTCTATGTCAGGTCCCTAGTAATAACTGACCAGGTCTCTGTCAGGTCTCTAGTAATAACTGACCAGGTCTCTGTCAGGTCCCTAGTAATAACTGACCAGGTCTGTCAGGTCTCTGGTAATAACTGACCAGGTCTATGTCAGGTCCCTAGTAATAACTGACCAGGTCTCTGTCAGGTCTCTAGTAATAACTGACCAGGTCTCTGTCAGGTCCCTAGTAATAACTGACCAGGTCTGTCAGGTCTCTGGTAATAACTGACCAGGTCTCTGTCAGGTCCCTAGTAATAACTGACCAGGTCTATGTCAGGTCCCTAGTAATAACTGACCAGGTCTGTCAGGTCTCTGGTAATAACTGACCAGGTCTCTGTCAGGTCTCTAGTAATAACTGACCAGGTCTATGTCAGGTCTCTAGTAATAACTGACCAGGTCTATGTCAGGTCTCTAGTAATAACTGACCAGGTCTCTGTCAGGTCTCTAGTAATAACTGACCAGGTCTCTGTCAGGCCTCTAGTAATAACTGACCAGGTCTGTCAGGTCTCTAGTAATAACTGACCAGGTCTCTGTCAGGTCTCTAGTAATAACTGACCAGGTCTATGTCAGGTCCCTGGTAATAACTGACCAGGTCTGTCAGGTCTCTAGTAATAACTGACCAGGTCTTTCAAGTCCCTAGTAATAACTGACCAGGTCTGTCAGGTCTCTAGTAATAACTGACCAGGTCTCTGTCAGGTCCCTAGTAATAACTGACCAGGTCTCTGTCAGGTCTCTAGTAATAACTGACCAGGTCTCTGTCAGGTCCCTAGTAATAACTGACCAGGTCTCTGTCAGGTCTCTAGCAATAACTGACCAGGTCTATGTCAGGTCCCTAGTAATAACTGACCAGGTCTCTGTCAGGTCTCTAGTAATAACTGACCAGGTCTCTGTCAGGTCCCTAGTAATAACTGACCAGGTCTGTCAGGTCTCTGGTAATAACTGACCAGGTCTCTGTCAGGTCCCTAGTAATAACTGACCAGGTCTATGTCAGGTCCCTAGTAATAACTGACCAGGTCTGTCAGGTCTCTGGTAATAACTGACCAGGTCTCTGTCAGGTCTCTAGTAATAACTGACCAGGTCTATGTCAGGTCTCTAGTAATAACTGACCAGGTCTATGTCAGGTCTCTAGTAATAACTGACCAGGTCTCTGTCAGGTCTCTAGTAATAACTGACCAGGTCTCTGTCAGGTCTCTAGTAATAACTGACCAGGTCTGTCAGGTCTCTAGTAATAACTGACCAGGTCTCTGTCAGGTCTCTAGTAATAACTGACCAGGTCTATGTCAGGTCCCTAGTAATAACTGACCAGGTCTGTCAGGTCTCTAGTAATAACTGACCAGGTCTCTGTCAGGTCTCTAGTAATAACTGACCAGGTCTCTGTCAGGTCTCTAGTAATAACTGACCAGGTCTCTGTCAGGTCTCTAGGAATAACTGACCAGGTCTCTGTCAGGTCTCTAGTAATAACTGACCAGGTCTCTGTCAGGTCCCTAGTAATAACTGACCAGGTCTCTGTCAGGTCTCTAGTAATAACTGACCAGGTCTCTGTCAGGTCTCTAGTAATAACTGACCAGGTCTCTGTCAGGTCTCTAGTAATAACTGACCAGGTCTCTGTCAGGTCTCTAGGAATAACTGACCAGGTCTCTGTCAGGTCCCTAGTAATAACTGACCAGGTCTCTGTCAGGTCTCTAGTAATAACTGACCAGGTCTATGTCAGGTCTCTAGTAATAACTGACCAGGTCTCTGTCAGGTCTCTAGTAATAACTGACCAGGTCTCTGTCAGGTCCCTAGTAATAACTGACCAGGTCTCTGTCAGGTCTCTAGTAATAACTGACCAGGTCTCTGTCAGGTCTCTAGTAATAACTGACCAGGTCTCTGTCACTGCGTGTTTTTCTGCTGTGATTAAAGAAACGTTGTGTGTGTCCCAAATGGCACCCACTTCCCTATGAACCCTGGTCAAAAGTAGTGCACTACATATATGTTCTCTGGTCAAAAGTAGTGCACTACATATATGTTCTCTGGTCAAAAGTAGTGCACTACATATATGTTCTCTGGTCAAAAGTAGTGCACTACATATATGTTCTCTGGTCAAAAGTAGTGCACTACATATATGTTCTCTGGTCAAAAGTAGTGCGCTACATATATGTTCTCTGGTCAAAAGTAGTGCACTACATATATGTTCTCTGGTCAAAAGTAGTGCACTACATATATGTTCTCTGGTCAAAAGTAGTGCACTACATATATGTTCTCTGGTCAAAAGTAGTGCACTACATATATGTTCTCTGGTCAAAAGTAGTGCACTACATATAATAGGGTGACATTTGGGACACTTCCTCAGTACTAGCTCGTACCCTCATCCCATCCCTCCTTCCTCCAGGAATGAGTAAGAGCCCTCCTAGCAGACAGACATTTACAGATCGGCTAGCAGACAGATCATTTACAGATCGGCTAGCAGACAGACCATTTACAGATCGGCTAGCAGACAGACATTTACAGATCGGCCAGCAGACAGACCATTTACAGATCGGCCAGCAGACAGACCATTTACAGATCGGCTAGCAGACAGACATTTACAGATCGGCCAGCAGACAGACCATTTACAGATCGGCTAGCAGACAGACATTTACAGATCGGCCAGCAGACAGACCATTTACAGATCGGCCAGCAGACAGACCATTTACAGATCGGCTAGCAGACAGACATTTACAGATCAGCCAGCAGACAGACATTTACAGATCAGCCAGC
>NW_025536197.1:40000-66264 GCF_020615455.1 Coregonus clupeaformis
ATCTTTAATCTGGGTAATAACTGTATTGATGAGGATAGTTTATGATACATTTGATTGTTAAATACATTATATATTTTTTGTTTTAAAGTGCATTTACAGACAGTAAATACTACACAGAACATAAGAGTACTAATACAGATCAAATGACAGAATAACACTGGCAGGAACTGTGTAAAGTGAAAGTGTGTCAGAGATTAAATAAATAAATTGGACATCTTTCAGTCATTGGCAGGTCAATAAAACAGTCCGTAACATATCAATGGCTAGGTGGCCATAACCTGTAAAGGAAGACAACAGTGTCACCTTGTGTTCTCTGTTTGTATTGACCAGTGGAGGCTCCTCAGAGGAGGAAGGGAGGACCATCCTCCTCAGTGAATTTCATAAAAATATACATTTTAAAACATTGAAAAAAGTGATCATTTTTAGATAAAACTATACTAAATATATTCACATGTCACCAAATAATGTATTAAAACAAACTGTTTTGCAAGTAGCCTCAGCAGCACTCTGTAGGGTAGCACCATGGTGTAGCCAGAGGACAGCTAGCTTCCGTTCTCCTCTTGGTACATTGACTTCAATACAAAACCTAGGAGGCTCTTGGTTCTCACCCCCTTCCATAGACTTACACAGTAATTATGACAACTTCCGGAGGACATCCTCCAACCTATCAGAGCTCTTGCAGCATGAACTGACATGTTGTCCACCCAATCAACAGTCTTTCAACAATTAATTTCTTCAAAAATGAAGGAGAAGCAAAGAGAGATTTCTCTTTTTTCACTTTCAGTTTCACTTACTTAGCTAGCAAATGCAGCTGGCTAGTTTAGTTACTCAAACACCCTGCTCAAACAGAGGGATGCTATGTTAGCTAGCTGGCTATGACTATCCAACACAACACCAGAACTCTTCCAAGTCAAGGTAAGCTTTTGGTTGTATTAATTTATTCCCACGGGCTGCCGGTCTACATTACTTTAGCTAATATGGGGACAACGATGTAGGCTGGGTGTGGCGGTTATGACATGGTTTGGAAAGGTATTTTCTGCCTGGTCACATACAGCTGATGTGTTGTTCATTGAAGTCCACAAACGAAGGGAAAAGATGAGAGGAGGAGAGTGCATAGAGGCGAGAAGGAATACAACGTGGCTGCTATGAAATGAAAGTGAACTGTGTTTATGCGTGATCAGGGTAGTAGCAACCTCATGATGGGTATAGGGAAAATGTGAGTATCATGTAGTAGCCTAATCCTATCGCTGTTACATTAAACTGGGTGAATGGAATATGAATGACAGTCAGTCAACATGCTGTAATAGAAGAAGGCCATGCTCATAAAGAAATAAAATCGTCCTCCCTCATCATAAACGGCACTGAGCGCCACTGGTAGGAGCGTTGGTGGGTAGGAGCGTTGGGCCAGTAACCGAAAGGTTGCTGGATCGAATCCCTGAGCTGCCAATGTAAACATCTGCCCCTGAGCAAGGCAATTAACCCACTGTTCCCCGGGCGCCGATGACGTGGATGTCAATTAAGGCAGCCCCCCGCACCTCTGATTCAGAGGGGTTGGGTTAAATGCGGAAGACACATTTCAGTCGAATGCGTTCAGTTGTACAACTGACTAGCTATCCCGCTTTCCCTGGTATTGACATCACGAATCCACAGATAGGGGCTGTGTCTCAATATGTCCTCTTCCTTCATCTCAGCTGAGGACACCAGACCTGAAAGATATAGGCAATATGGTAGTGGCCAAATATCAGAGTCCCTTTTACCTGTTCAGGGCTTTCAGAGAAGAGACTTCGATCTCCTCGTGAGAATGATCACATTATATGATGTCACAAGACAACCTTAACAAAACCTGTCTAGCCTGCAGCGTTTACTGTAAAAGGAGCAGCAGCTGTTCGACTGGAGGAACAGAAACTGATAAGATAAAACCAAAGGCTGAGGTGACTTATAAACCAAAGGCTGAGGTGACTCATAAAACCAAAGGCTGACAGTCAGACTCCACCAACTAGACAGTCCACCAACCAGAGTTTTTGTCTTAGCAGTTACATTTCTCCAAACCATCCCTTTAGCTGTTTAACAAAACAAAGAGTCTGGGTGAAACCTTTGTTGTTTTTTTGAATTTTCTGACTGCCACTTTAACTCCTCCATTGAATATAAGCGGTAAATAGGAAGGTGAGCCTCAGAGCTGTAGGAAGTTGCTCATTCGCAGCATTGTATCTGGTTCTCTCTCCTGTCCCATGTGTCCATCCACCTCATCTGCCTCTAGACTCTTCCCTCTGGGGGTGGCAGACAGTATAATACAGGAGCAGACAGGCCAGCCCTAGAACAGTCCCTCCAAATATCAGCAGAGTCACCGGCCAGAAGTACTCAGTAGACTCGGCCTCTGGCCTCACCAGAACCAGCAGCAAGGGACCTGAGAGGTTCACTAACGCATAGAGGACGTAGTACACAGCCATCGGCCATCTTGTGTCCTGTCCTTTCACGTTAAAGAAGGTGAACACGAGGACGACTCCCACGATGGTCCGATAGAGCCTCTCTAGGCTTTTAGACGTGCAGAAGTCAGTGTGGACCCAATGGGCCCAGAGGGTCCCGGCCAGCCAGAGGACAGCCATACCCAGGGCACTGTACAGGCTGAGGATGAGGAAGAGGCTGAGGCTGAGGATGTGCGTGGAGATGGTCAGGAGCTTGTACATGAGGTAGAAGAAGGTAGGAAGGCCAGACGGCATCTCTTGGACCTAGGGGTGTTTTTATTATTATTATATATATATCAGTATATGATCATGTGATTATTATAATAATAATAATATGCCATTTAGCCAAACCATTTAGCCAAAGCGACTTACAGTCACTTTGCATACATTTTTTACGTATGGGTGGTCCCGGGGATCGAACCCACTACCATATATCAGTATATGATCATGTGATTATGTTATTCTATATTATTATACACTGCTCAAAAAAATAAAGGGAACACTAAAATAACACATCCTAGATCTGAATGAATGAAATAATCTTATTGAATACTTTTTTCTTTACATAGTTGAATGTACGGACAACAAAATCACACAAAATTTATAAATGGAAATCAAATGTATCAACCCATGGAGGTCTGGATTTGGAGTCACCCTCAAAATTAAAGTGGAAAACCACACTACAGGCTGATCCAACTTTGATGTAATGTCCTTAAAACAAGTCAAAATGAGGCTCAGTAGTGTGTGTGGCCTCCACGTGCCTGTATGACCTCCCTACAATGCCTGGGCATGCTCCTGATGAGGTGGCGGATGGTCTCTGAGGGATCTCCTCCCAGACCTGGACTAAAGCATCCGCCAACTCCTGGACAGTCTGTGGTGCAACGTGGCATTGGTGGATGGGCGAGACATGATGTCTCAGATGTGCTCAATTGGGTTCATGTCTGGGGAGCAGGCGGGCCAGTCCATAGCATCAATGCCTTCCTCTTGCAGGAACTGCTGACACACTCCAGCCACATGAGGTCTAGCATTGTCTTGCATTAGGAACCCAGGGCCAACCGCACCACCATATGGTCTCACAAGGGGTCTGAGGATCTCATCTCGGTACCTAATGGCAGTCAGGCTACCTCTGACGAGCACATGGAGGGCTGTGCGGCCCCCAAAGAAATGCCACCCCACACCATGACTGACCCACTGCCAAACCGGTCATGCTGGAGGATGTTGCAGGCAGCAGAACGTTCTCCACAGCGTCTCGAGACTCTGTCACGTCTGTCACATGCTCAGTGTGAACCTGCTTTCATCTGTGAAGAGCACAGGGCGCCAGTGGCGAATTTGCCCCTCTTGGTGTCCTCTGGCAAATGCCAAACGTCCTGCACGGTGTTGGGCTGTAAGCACAACCCCCACCTGTGGATGTCGGGCCCTCAACCACCCTCATGGAGTCTGTTTCTGACCGTTTGAGCAGACACATGCACATTTGTGGCCTGCTGGAGGTCATTTTGCAGGCCTCCTGCTCCTCCTTGCACAAGGCGGAGGTAGCAGTCCTGCTGCTGGGTTGTTGCCCTCCTACGGCCTCCTCCCGTCTCCTGATGTACTGGCCTGTCTCCTGTTAGCGCCTCCATGCTCTGGACACTACGCTGACAGACACAGCAAACCTTCTTGCAACAGCTCGCATTGATGTGCCATCCTGGATGAGCTGCACTACCTGAGCCACTTGTGTGGGTTGTAGACTCCGTCTCATGCTACCAATAGAGTGAAAGCACCGCCAGCATTCAAAAGTGACCAAAACATCAGCCAGGAAGCATAGGAACTGAGAAGTGGTCTGTGGTCACCACCTGCAAAACCAGTCCTTTATTGGGGGTGTCTTGCTAATTGCCTACAATTTCCACCTGTTGTCTATTCCATTTGCACAACAGCATGTGAAATGTATTGTCAATCAGTGTTGCTTCCTAAGTGGACAGTTTGATTTCACAGAAGTGTGATTGACTTGGAGTTACATTGTGTTGTTTAAGTGTTCCCTTAATTTTTTTGAGCAGTGTATTATGTATCGGTATTCTAATTACCTGGGGTAAGGATCGGGCGGAGACAGCGCCGGTAGTCCACTATGGCCCAGGCGATGTTGATGAATGAGCCCACCATGCAGATGCCTGGACAGGGGAAGATGAGACACGGATTAGAGAAGGATCTTAATATACTGGCATGTGAGAGACAGGCACGTGAGAGACAGGCACGTGAGAGACAGGCATGTGAGAGACACAGGCATGTGAGAGACACAGGGATGTGAGAGACACAGGCATGTGAGAGACACAGGCATGTGAGAGACAGGCATGTGAGAGACACAGGCAGTGAGAGACACAGGGATGTGAGAGACACAGGCATGTGAGAGACAGGCATGTGAGAGACAGGCATGTGAGAGACACAGGCATGTGAGAGACAGTCGTGTGACACATTTGAGGTTTGTGGTAGACACACTCACTCACAAGGAGAGCAGCAGACCAGAGGGTCTGGTTCTTGTGTGGTGTGGAGAGAAATGGGGAACTCAAACAAAAGTATCCAAAAAAAGTTGCGGCTACAGATTCTCACACACTCTCTCTCTCTCTCTCTCTCTCTGTCACACACACACACACACACACACACACACACACACACACACACACAGAGAGTACTCACATTGTAGTATGGACTTGTGTCCATGGCCCAGCAGGATGCACAGCTGGAGGAGGAGCTGAGGAACACTCTCCAGGAACGTCTCAAACAGTTTGAGCATGCTCAGATCGGTCGCCTGGCCAAACAGGGCCAGGTGGACCTCTCTGGAGCAGTCAACAGTCTCGGGTGACTTGGACCACACCACCCTGTATCCCGCCTTCAACAGGTGGTAGTACCTAATGGAGAGAGAGAGAGAGAGAGAGAGAGAGAGAGAGAGAGAGAGAGGAGAGAGAGGAGAGAGAGAGAGAGAGAGAGAGAGAGAGAGAGAGGAGAGGGAGAAAGAGGAGAGAGAGAGAGAGAGAGAGAGAGAGAGAGAGAGAGAGAGAGAGAGAGAGAGAGAGAGAGAGAGAGAGAGGAAGAGAGAGAGAGAGAGAGAGATGTGTGTTGGTATAGAGATAAACAGACTGCTGCAACCTGATTGGCTGAACGTGATACGCAACATCTGGGACTAGCATTTAGCCACTGTAGCATTGTGGTGGAAAACAGTGTTTCATTTAGAAAGTATGCATATTTTCCTCGCCTTTTCGACATTAAATCGAGTTAAGGAAGAAAATGTGCTACCTGAATGGATAATGTACGAACCGGTCCACGGGGTATACGAGGGTATAGCGGGGTGGGGGGGCATAGATTCCCTTTGGATGGTAAGATGAAACGACTCAATATCGCCATCTGCCGGCCTTTGGGCTGCAACTAACCAAAAATGTTGGGGAAGCCAACGTTATAACCGACTAACTTACTGGTAGCACGGTCTCTGGCTGCCAACAGAGTTGTGCTACACAGCAATCTAGCCATATCTTGTACATGCCTTTTGATTAAGCTGTGAAGCAGTGCATAGCATTGGTGATGTCAAAGGCAGGTGGTGTATTAAAAAAAAAAAAAATACATTTTAGCATGTCGTTAGCTTTTAACTTTTTTTGATTACATAAATGCTACAAAATTCACAAAAAAAAGTGACATTAGCTGATGAAGATTATCTCATAGAACAAACATATCAACAATACCATTGTTTTCAATTAACTCTGCAAGTCTTCCAACTATTGACTTTTTTTTATAACCACCACCATTTTGGCACCAAAACATTTACAACAAAGACATATCGATATTGTAAAAATAAATAAAAGTGTGTAAGAATGATATTTCATGCTGAAACCCTCATATTAAACACCAATGGTATTCACTAAATTGACGGTTTATATTTAGGAAAATGTTTTACAGCTTTGTCACTCTCTTTTTTATTTTAAATCATCTTATTCAATTATTTCCTATATTTTACGCATGATAAGGCCACAGAGAGGGCCAGAGATGATTTCAGACACCTGTGATAATCTGGAGTACCCAAAAGGGCCACTAGATGTCTTGTAATAATTTACATAAAATCCTTGAAAGTTACCCAAATTCTGGTAGTTTACTGGTAAACTTTGAGCGTTTCAGTAATACACCCTCCGTTTGCAACCCTAATCTTGTGAACGTCTCAAGCTAACATCGCTATAAAGTTGACAACAGATATAATAATCACATTTCACCTCACGTCTTCACATACCTGGTGAAGATGCCCATCTGCATGACATGGAGTCCAATCAGTCCTCCTCTGTTCATCCCAGATATCAGCCTGTCTCCACCAGGGTTAACCAGTGGGTTCCTCGTGTCATCTCTGTACCAGGAGTAGCTGAAGACCTGTGTGGCCGTTGACCCAATCACCACAAACAGTAGAGTCAGCCCAGCCCAGACCAGGTGTCCATTTAGGAAGTACTTCACTGCTAGTCCCACATCGGTCACAATGTCCACCAGGTAAAAGCCCAGTCCTATGAGGTACAGACCCATCGTGCTTTAGTGAACTCAGAGTCTGTTTGAAGCATGTTTGCTGGTCAGGTTTCACTAACTGAAAATCCTAACTTCCACTTAAATCAAATGTTCAGTTAGTCTCCCAGTGAAATCAATTCATGAGTAAGTGGAAATTGGTTTGCTAGATGTTGTGGGTGGTTGGCTGAGCTCGTTTTGGGAGTTGGTGGTTCTGGACTGGTTGCCTCAATGAACAATGTTCCGACAGGTCTGAGATTTCCGAGACTACCCTGTCCCCAAGAAGGTTTGAGATGACAAGATCATCATACCCTGTAAATGTATAGAAAAGTACAGAATATTATTAGGACAAAGAATCTGATATATAAGTATAATTTAGTCACGTGCATAATTGTGACACCATGAAACTATTCACAGATAAATAACATTTAAACATTCAAATCCATACGTTGCCGTGACTGTATATTCATTCAGATGACGTGGCCTGCTTCCCTGATTTTCCAATGCCCTTTCCCTGCTCTTTTCTCATCATAAAGAGAGATTAGGTAAGATAATAGACAAATAGAGGTAAGGTACTAGACTGCTGATAACATGTCCTGCCTAACAGCACTAATACACAGAGCTAATCAATCCGTTCATCTAACAGATGAGCTCTCCCTCCCTGTCATGTACAACGACATAACCTCCCGTAGGAAGGAGCTACTTGTTCTGTTTCTCTGGGTTTTTGTCTTTTTCAAAGTAAAGCCTTTTCAAACACAGCAACCAAATGGCAAGTCACTTTTTCACTGAAGGCCTACTTCTTCTGTCGAAAGTTCATTCAACAGTGCTCTTTATTATGCTAGTCAACCATCTGTCTCTCACTTCTCACCACATTTACAAGTTCCTCGATCATTCTAACTCTATCACTAGAAGTTGTCAGAACTTAGATTTTACTCAAAGTGATAAAAGACATAAGATCAGTCAAGTGAAACAGTAAATATTATTAGAACTAACGCATACCGGTACTCACTGGTGTCGTCACTACTCCAACTCTGCAGTCAAGTGAACAGGCACACGGCTCCAAAGTCTCTTTTCTAGAGCTCCACCCTAGTGGTGTCAACTGTAACCAACACCTAGCAAGCAATCATATGACATAATAGATTCATCACCTGGGCTGTGTGTGTGTGTGTGTGTGTGGTAGACCAGTGACATGTGAGTTGACTCGTGTGTGAGTGTGTGTGTGTGTGTGTGTGTGTGTGTGTGTGTGTGTGGCCACTGTACTAACAATGTGTGTGTGTGTGTGTGTGTGTGTGTGTGTGTGTGTGTGTGTGTGTGTGTGTGTGTGTGTGTGTGTGTGTGTGTGTGTGTGTGGCCACTGTACTAACAATTCACTTTTGGGAGACTTTTGTCTCAGCACCCCATTTCCCATTTCATGTTCACACACAGACAGACACGCACGCACACACAAGTCAACTCACGTCACTGGTCTACTGCACACCACAAAGGGAAGTACACATTCTCAAAATTGTGGAGATTCCGTTTCAGGGTTTGGGTGTGCCAATGATGTCACTCATCACGCATTCTAAGAATTCTTTCAGAGCGTCGGTGCACGTGTGTGTTTGGGTGTGTGTACTTTGTGTGTACTTTGTGTGTACTTTGTGTGTACTTTGTGTGTACTTTGTGTGTACTTTGTGTGTACAAAGGGAGACCAAGAAAGAGATGAATCAGTGAGTTAGAATAAATCATACATTAAGTGTACTTGAGTAAAATCACACAATGTTCTCACAGGGTTCATCAAGACCTAGTGCTGAGCGATTAGTGCTTTTTGAGGTCGGTTCGGTTTCGGTTCGACTATAAAAAATTTTTTAAAAAGTTTTTGATTTCATTTTCGATCATTTTTTTAAACATGAAATGCACTATGCATTATGTGGGATGAATGCTGTAACAACACAGAATACAACTATTAATAAAAGTCCCATGATGGTAGTGACTGGCCATTATTATCACTTAGTAACCATCATTTATTCACTTTACTTTACTTTAATAAGATATTTCAGTTGTTGTGGATATTACATTAGTTTTATTTGCTGACTTTATTATTTCATTCCAAGTCATCATCTCATCTCTACAGAGCTGCTGCCTATACTATCTGACTAAATCACTATTTTAGTAGTTCTTCAAAGTAAATAAGACGTACTTTTATAACCTGCTTATTACCAACTATCAATCACTTAGATCATGTATTTTCAGATAGAGATACCTGCCAAGCAACAGCTGCTCTCTATATCCCCTCATGATTACACCTTCTTGTCTCCCTCTCTGTGTGTGCCCCACACTAACTAAGAAAACACGGACCGGACAAGTAGGCACGCAATGGATTGTGGTCATTGTAGTTAATTATCATGTTTTATGCACTAAATATAATAGAATACTGGCCTATTGAAAACTACAACTCCATACTACATCGTACAGTTCAGGCTGGATCTGATTTATCTCTGGAGAAACTGTGCAATGTGCGCATTCAGCTCACAGAAAAATTATATGAAAGGGAATTAAACTAATTTAACCGTGTTAGATTAATTTGGATTTTAAGAATAATGACTAAAGGATTTCACCCCAAACACAGTATAAATGTTGGAATTATCATGTAGTGTCAACCCACTAACAGAGGGGCGGTACTAAACATTCAAGGGGAAGGGGGCGGAAACTGTTTAGAAAAGTCACCTAAAGGTGGGAGGAGTCAAGTTTAGGAGGTATAAAATCGTATGTTTGTGTTTTTGGCGCCAGAGCTCTCCATGAATAAATATACAGATAAATACTTGTGGGTTGTGGACCTTGAATCATTGATGATTAAAACCAGAGCCTTACAACCTCTGGTAATGATTCAAGCTTAGGTTGAATTAGAGATAGAAATTCACATGACAAACCGACTTTGGTTAATTGGTTTAAAAACGGAAAAATAACCGACATATCAAGACCATACTGCAGTGCGTTTTCACCATTCTGCCCTTCAAATGCAGGAGCAGTTATATTGTCTGTTGGTCTGTCTGGTCTGTCTGTCTGTCTGTCTGTCTGTCTGTCTGTCTGTCTGTCTGTCTGTCTGTCTGTCTGTCTGCCTATCAGTCTGTCTGTCTGTCTGTCTGTCTGCCGTTCTGTCTGTCTGTCATTCTGTCTGTCTGTCTGTCTGTCGTTCTGTCTGTCTGTCTGTCTGTCGTTCTGTCTGTCTGTCTGTCTGTCTGTCGTTCTGTCTGTCTGTCTGTCTGTCTGTCTGTCGTTCTGCCTGTCGTTCTGTCTGTCTGTCTGTCTGTCTGTCTGTCTGTCGTTCTGTCTGTCTGTCTGTCTGTTCGTTTGTCTGTCTGTCTGTCTGTCTGTCTGTCTGTCTGTCTGTCTGTCTGTCTGTCTGTCTGTCTGTCTGTCATTCTGTCTGTCTGTCTGTCTGTTGTTCTGCCTGTCTGTCTGTCTGTCTGTCTGTCTGTCATTCTGTCTGTCTGTCTGTCTGTCTGTCTGTCGTTCTGCCTGTCTGTCTGTCTGTCTGTCTGTCTGTCTGTCTGTCTGTCTGTCTGTATGTCTGTCGTTCTGTCTGTCTGTCTGTCTGTCTGTCGTTCTGTCTGTCTGTCTGCTGTATGTCTGTCTGTCTGTCACTGGTCTGTCTCTCTGGTCTGTGTCTCTTAACACTGTTAATTTCTGAGATATTATTCTCCAAGGATCTGACCCTAATTAGTTTGAAGGAAATTAAAGAGCAAACTTAAAGTATTGCACAACTCAACAACACTACTTTATTCAAATGTGGGTTGTTCTAATCTACTCAAATGCACCTTTTTCTGGGTCACACAGAAGACACAGTTCAGTATTGTAACACCTATTCTAACCACAGGTTCTAGGCCAATTTATAGGAAACAGTCAGATGTCCAACAGGATCTATAAAACAGGCAGATATATCCATTTTTAAAAAGCAAAATGGTTGCTCTCACCCAAATACACTTGTACAGAGACAGTGAAGCACAAACTCCACTCTCACCTAAACAAGTCTAAGGGGGTCGTCACTAGTTAGAGTCCCAGGGGAAACACTGATCAAAGCTATGGTTCCTAACCTGTCACAACCCTGTTAATTGGACTTGCTCAACTCCTTCGTCCTCTCTCACCATCCTTTCTCGTCTCCTTTTGAAAAAGGTCAAAGGTAATCGAGGAGAGCGGCGAGGGAGAGGAACGTGGGTCAAAAATGCACTTGCATGAAAAGAGACTTCTTCTTCATTTGCGTGTCATCAGGCAAATGGCGTTTACAGGGTGGATCCCAAAATAAATGTGTAAAGTGATAAGATTAAGTTAGTTGTGCAAGTCATTTTATAGATCAATGATAAGTAGCCTGTTGTTGCAGCCTTACCGCACAAATGGAAGAGGAAAGTGGAAGGGGGAGAAAGTAAGGAACTTGTCTGTCGGCCTTGCATTAAAGAACATCATTGGTTAAGGAAAACTGTGAAAAATAAAAAAGTATACCAGTTTAATTTAAGGACCAAAGGATTGACAGCCCTCCCATATAGATTGCAAAATAGTTGGGAAGAGATTTTTGACGTACCGATCCCATGGCATAGTGTTTATGAACGATACGCAAAAACGACACCGGATTCAAAACTTAGAATCTTTCAATATAAATTACTATATAAAATTCTTGCTACCAATAGAATGTTATTTATATGGGGGATACAATCTTCCCAGCTCTGCAGATTTTGCTGCGAAGAGACAGAATCATTAGATCATTTGTTTTGGTACTGTCCATTTTGTAGCTTGTTTTTGGACACAGGTCCAGGAATGGCTAAGGGATTGCAATATTTACCTGGAGCTAACCTTGCAGATAGCATTACTGGGTGATCTGATAAGTCATAGTCAATCGATCAATAATATAATAATAATTTTAGCAAAAATGTTTATTTTCAATTCACAATCTGTAGAAACAATGAGAATAGAAAGGTTCAGAACATTTGTAAAACATCACAGTACAGTTGAAAATATATGGCAAATAGAAATCCAATATGGATGGTGTTAAGAGATAGATGGGAGGTGTTGAATGGAGCTGAAGGATGGGACTAATAAAAACTAACAACAAATAATAACAAGACAACTAATAATGTAAACATACTGTGTCCATAATAAGTATATAGGTTGGGAGCTTTTGTGAAAGAGCACAGTTAGAAAGATATGGCATATAGAAGCAAACCGGATGGACATCATGAAAATGATCGGAGAGGTTGAGAGTAGAAGAAGTTCAGGAGAAAAAACAAACAAAATATAATTATTGTAAAATTGACTGTGTCCATAGAATGTAGATAGTAGGTATAAGCTGGAAGTAGAGGCCTAAGCATTGTTGTTCACTAGTTTACTCCAATTAGGGAAAGGGTGGTGGGGTTGGAAAGTAATAAAGGGGAATATATTTTTTAAAGGATATGTATGTGTATGTATGTATGTATGTATATATGTATGTATGTGTGTATGTATATGTGTATATATATATATATATATATATATATATACACACTGCTAAAAAAAATAAAGGGAACACTAAAATAACACATCCTAGATCTGAATGAATGAAATAATCTTATTAAATACTTTTTTATTTACATAGTTGAATGTGCTGACAACAAAATCACACAAAAATTATCAATGGAAATCAAATTTATCAACCCATGGAGGTCTGGATTTGGAGTCACCCTCAAAATTAAAGTGGAAAACCACACTACAGGCTGATCCAACTTTGAAGTAATGTCCTTAAAACAAGTCAAAATGAGGCTCAGTAGTGTGTGTGGCCTCCACGTGCCTGTATGACCTCCCTACAATGCCTGGGCATGCTCCTGATGAGGTGGCGGATGGTCTCCTGAGGGATCTCCTCCCAGACCTGGACTAAAGCATCCGCCAACTCCTGGACAGTCTGTGGTGCAACGTGGCGTTGGTGGATGGAGCGAGACATGATGTCCCAGATGTGCTCAATTGGATTCAGGTCTGGGGAACGGGCGGGCCAGTCCATAGCATCAATGCATGGAACTGCTGACACACTCCAGCCACATGAGGTCTAGCATTGTCTTGCATTAGGAGGAACCCAGGGCCAACCGCACCAGCATATGGTCTCACAAGGGGTCTGAGGATCTCATCTCGGTACCTAATGGCAGTCAGGCTACCTCTGGCGAGCACATGGAGGGCTGTGCGGCCCCCCAAAGAAATGCCACCCCACACCATGACTGACCCACCGCCAAACCGGTCATGCTGGAGGATGTTGCAGGCAGCAGAACGTTCTCCACGGCGTCTCCAGACTCTGTCACGTCTGTCACGTGCTCAGTGTGAACCTGCTTTCATCTGTGAAGAGCACAGGGCGCCAGTGGCGAATTTGCCAATCTTGGTGTTCTCTGGCAAATGCCAAACGTCCTGCACAGTGTTGGGCTGTAAGCACAACCCCACCTGTAGACGTCGGGCCCTCATACCACCCTCATGGAGTCTGTTTCGGACCGTTTGAGCAGACACATGCACATTTGTGGCCTGCTGGAGGTCATTTTGCAGGGCTCTGGCAGTGCTCCTCCTGCTCCTCCTTACACAAAGGCGGAGGTAGCAGTCCTGCTGCTGGGTTGTTGCCCTCCTACGGCCTCCTCCACGTATCCTGATGTACTGGCCTGTCTCCTGGTAGCACCTCCATGCTCTGGACACTACGCTGACAGACACAGCAAACCTTCTTGCCACAGCTCGCATTGATGTGCCATCCTGGATGAGCTGCACTACCTGAGCCACTTGTGTGGGTTGTAGACTCCGTCTCATGCTACCACTAGAGTGAAAGCACCGCCAGCATTCAAAAGTGACCAAAACATCAGCCAGGAAGCATAGGAACTGAGAAGTGGTCTGTGGTCACCACCTGCAAAACCAGTCCTTTATTGGGGGGTGTCTTGCTAATTGCCTATAATTTCCACCTGTTGTCTATTCCATTTGCACAACAGCATGTGAAATGTATTGTCAATCAGTGTTGCTTCCTAAGTGGACAGTTTGATTTCACAGAAGTGTGATTGACTTGGAGTTACATTGTGTTGTTTAAGTGTTCCCTTTATTTTTTTGAGCAGTGTATATATATGTATGTGTATGTGTATATATATATACATATATATATATATATATAAATAAACATGGGGGATTGGAAGTGTTGCAGACAATTACATTGATAGAAGTTACAATCTATCTGCAATATTAAGCTGATCCCCTTAAAAAAATTAAAAAATACAATAAAAAGTAGCCTATTGTTTTTAAGCAGGTCCGTGTTTTTCTCCTTTGATGAAACAGAAGCTGATTCAAAGGGTGTGTGGCAGATTTCAAAACTCTTCCGCGAAGGACTCAGGTAGGATACACATCACTATCCTCGATGAAAGGTGGCTGTCGAGGAGGGGAGGACACTCTTCCGTTTGCCTACTAACGAATTGACATCTCCTCTACCACTTTCACGGAGGAAAGAGGACAGACTTTTGCCCAAATGAGAAAAGGCCTCTGCCTAGGCTATCGTGAGGCTATTGTTGTATTTTACAGAACATTATAAGGAAATACTTCATATGGATAGTCCCAAGTAGATGGTTTGTAGATGTTCAATAACTCAACATTTCAACTAACTGTCTACTAAACCCTTATCCTAAACTTAAAATGAAATGTTTAATCAAAGTATGGTGTCACACTGTGAAACGAATTGCAGATGTATTCCTCTTGAAAACCATTCTCCTCTGTAGGGTATTCAGCGGTTACATTCGCCCACGGTGGCTGCGTGTGAACTACAATTCTGACGCTGTGTTTTAATGTTTTAGAAGCGTCAATAATCATCGCTCTTGAAAGGGTTTTTGAAACATATGCTGATATGCCCCTTATCTTTAAAATCAGCAAAAAATAATATTTCAAATAGAAAAAGATACACTTCCTGTAGCAGTTTAGCACACATCCATTCGCTGTGTGCCTCCAGTTGACAAGCTACACTTCCTCCCCAGTTAGCTGACACACAGGTGTTCGGAGCACGCTAGATAGCTAATTAGCACAGGTGTTCGGATCACGCTAGATAGCTAATTAGCACAGGTGTTCGGATCACGCTAGATAGCTAATTAGCACAGGTGTTCGGATCACGCTAGATAGCTAATTAGCACAGGTGTTCGGATCACGCTAGATGGCTAATTAGCACAGGTGTTCGGATCACGCTAGGTGGCTAATTAGCACAGGTGTTCGGAGCACGCTAGATAGCTAATTAGCACAGGTGTTCGGATCACGCTAGATAGCTAATTAGCACAGGTGTTCGGATCACGCTAGATGGCTAATTGTACAGGTGTTCGAGCACGCTAGGTGGCTAATTAGCACAGGTGTTCGAGCACGCTAGATAGCTAATTAGCACAGGTGTTCGGATCACGCTAGATAGCTAATTAGCACAGGTGTTCGGATCACGCTAGATGGCTAATTAGCACAGGTGTTCGGATCACGCTAGATAGCTAATTACACAGGTGTTCGGATCACGCTAGATAGCTAATTAGCACAGGTGTTCGGATCACGCTAGATGGCTAATTAGCACAGGTGTTCGGATCACGCTAGGTGGCTAATTAGCACAGGTGTTCGGAGCACGCTAGATAGCTAATTAGCACAGGTGTTCGGATCACGCTAGATAGCTAATTAGCACAGGTGTTCGGATCACGCTAGATGGCTAATTAGCACAGGTGTTCGGAGCACGCTAGGGTGGCTAATTAGCACAGGTGTTCGGAGCACGCTAGATAGCTAATTAGCACAGGTGTTCGGATCACGCTAGATAGCTAATTAGCACAGGTGTTCGGATCACGCTAGATGGCTAATTAGCACAGGTGTTCGGAGCACGCTAGGTGGCTAATTAGCACAGGTGTTCGGAGCACGCTAGATTGCTAATTAGCACAGGTGTTCGGAGCACGCTAGATAGCTAATTAGCACAGGTGTTCGGATCATGCTAGATGGCTAATTAGCACAGGTGTTCGAGCACGCTAGATAGCTAATTAGCACAGGTGTTCTGAGCACGCTAGGTGGCTAATTAGCACAGGTGTTCGGATCACGCTAGATGGCTAATTAGCACAGGTGTTCGGAGCACGCTAGATGGCTAATTAGCACAGGTGTTCGGAGCACACTAGATAGCTAATTAGCACAGGTGTTCGGAGCACACTAGATAGCTAATTAGCACAGGTGTTCGGAGCACACTAGATAGCTAATTAGCACAGGTGTTCGGAGCACACTAGATGGCTAATTAGCACAGGTGTTCGGAGCACGCTAGGTGGCTAATTAGCACAGGTGTTCGGAGCACGCTAGGTGGCTAATTAGCACAGGTGTTCGGAGCACGCTAGGTGGCTAATTAGCACAGGTGTTCGGAGCACGCTAGGTGGCTAATTGCACAGGTGTTCGGAGCACGCTAGGTGGCTAATTAGCACAGGTGTTCGGAGCACGCTAGGTGGCTAATTAGCACAGGTGTTCGGAGCACGCTAAGTGGCTAATTAGCTACAGGTGTTCGAGCACGCTAGGTGGCTAATTAGCACAGGTGTTCGGAGCACGCTAGGTGGCTAATTAGCACAGGTGTTCGGAGCACGCTAGGTGGCTAATTAGCACAGGTGTTCGGAGCACGCTAGGTGGCTAATTAGCACAGGTGTTCGGAGCACGCTAGGTGGCTAATTAGCACAGGTGTTCGGAGCACGCTAGGTGGCTAATTAGCACAGGTGTTTGGAGCACGCTAGGTGGCTAATTAGCACAGTTAGAGCTATAACATGGAGACATGGCCGTGTTGGCACACTAACCCTATACAGGGTTATACACTAACCCCTATGTTGGCACACTAACCCTATACAGGGTTATACACTAACCCCTATGTTGGCACATCTAACCCTATACAGGGTTATACACTAACCCCCTATGTTGGCACACTAACCCTATACAGGGTTATACACTAACCCCTATGTTGGCACACTAACCCTATACAGGGTTATACACTAACCCCTATGTTGGCACACTAACCCTATACAGGGTTATACACTAACCCCTATGTTGGCACACTAACCCTATACAGGGTTATACACTAACCCCTATGTTGGCACACTAACCCTATACAGGGTTATACACTAACCCCTATGTTGGCACACTAACCCTATACAGGGTTATACACTAACCCCCTATGTTGGCACACTAACCCTATACAGGGTTATACACTAACCCCTATGTTGGCACACTAACCCTATACAGGGTTATACACTAACCCCTATGTTGGCACACTAACCCTATACAGGTGTGTAGTAATTTAACCTTTTTTTTTTCTCTTATGTCTTCAATGTTTAACATTCAGAACTAGCGTTGGGGCTCTTAACAAAAATGCCCCTGGCCAGAAGATTGTAGCATTGATAGGCGCTAAAGGTAGTTAGAGTCTATGAATGGGTTAGTATTCATCATGCTCCCTTAATGCACGGAAATAACATGCCTTGGTTGTCTTTTTTTTCTCCACTTATCCAGGAAATCCTGTTAAAGGTTGTGATTTAATATATCTTATCCATGAGATCTTTAAAATGGTTTCGATTGAATATCGCCTGCGCGGTTGTGTAGAGGAAGGCACATAAAACCAATGGTCTTTGCACTCCAGACATGTAGGGGGCGGTAAACCGCTCAGGCAACGTCTAGCCCTGTGCGTAGGGTTAAAGCCGCTCTACCGGCAACGCGCGTCGGCTGGATCCTCCCACAAGAAGAAGAGTAACTCGCTATTCATTTGCTGGCCCGTGTTTGAGCGTGAGAGAGGAGCAGGAAGAAGACTGGAGCCTTGCTTTAGAGCTGACGAAGACGGACAGATAACAATACCGAATACTTAGTCATACATATTCAGGCTCTGCTTTTGAGTCGCGCCGGCCGCTTAAAGTTCCCTTTTGGAAGCCGTCCAAAATGGGGATCCGCAAAAAGACCAACAAGAACCCGCCGGTGTTGAGCCACGAGTTTATCATCCAGAACCATGCAGATATTGTTTCCTGTGTTGCTATGTTATTCCTCCTCGGGTTGATGTTTGAGGTAGGTCTTAGTCCGCAGGTTGGCGTGGTCTGTGGTGCAATAAGAGCTAAGCTTTCCAAATAATGAGCCTTGTAAAGTTACAACGTGTCAACTCAACTGGGGAGAGTAGATGATGCTGAACCGTCACGTCAGCCTCTTGAAAATGGACATGGGCTGATCAACTCTTTCTACGCCACTTCATCTATTGACTAATCTATAGTTTCTCTGCTTTCTAGTGTCTCTATTGTAAAATCCATTTGAGTTGCAGTAGTGTCTTTTTTTAGTTGAAAAGGCGTGTAGTGGCCTAGAGTTATTATAGATGTAAAACTGCCCACCATCTCCATCTGGTTGCTTTATGGTTCCTTTCTAGTCTAGGAGCCACTTGTAAATTTAGAATAATTTGGTCTACCTCGCATTGCAATCGTTGGGGCAACAATGTAACAACTGGAACGCTACATATATTCTGCGATTGTAACATTTAAGCGGTTACAATGTTACGGTTTCGCTGGATACACTATTGTAAAAGACAGTCCCACATGGATACTTTTACTAGTGTTGTGCAGCAGCTCAAATGATGACGTCACGGTGGTATGGTAATGAAGAAACCTTCAAAATAAAAGCCTGTTTCAAAACGTTGCAATGTGAGTAACTTTTTAAAAGATATTGAATTTGAATCAATGGACAGTAGTAAATTATCAAAACAAAATATGGTTTTATAAACATTTTATAAGACCAATAATGAAAACTATATGTTGACAGTGATATGATGAGAATATTGACTTGTAGAGACGTTTTCTACCCGTCACCGCTAAACTGGGGTGGAAAATATTCAGTAGAGTCTTTACTAACCAGATATGTCTAGTTTGAGGGGGACTGTGTCATAAATACCCTTCAGCACTTCGCTCTCCACCCCCTCCGTAGCGTCCAATACATTACATGCCAGATAGTTTAACTGATAAGGAACATGTACACACTGTAAATGATTGTGAAGATGACTTAGATAAACAGACGATAATCCAAAACATAGATATAGAACCATTGATAAGCAAGGAAACACTTGAGTCTAATGAGCCTGAGGATGAAGTAGATAATCAGCAAGGACACAGTCCTGTGTTGTCATCTGAAGCAACTTTTGATTAATTTCTGCGGGAAATTCCAAGTGTTTACTCGGACCCTTGATGAATGGGAAAAGTTCCATTTCACAAAGAGGCGTCAGGAATGTTCAAAGATATAGCAGGGAGGGCTTGTTGCAGCAACTGTAAAGGAATCAAATCCCTACAATTCTTTTTAGGAATCACCACTTTTCCATGAGTTTAAAAAAAAGACAGTGAAAACAGGACAGAACCATTGCTTCAACAGAGGCTTCACAACAGCGATATGTGTGACATTGCAAAATCTTTTTGTGAAGGAAATGCTACCTGCTGATTTCTTAGCCAATTATTTCCTCCACATTCACAGTTTATGCTCTCAACAAAAAAAAATCTGTTTGACACACTATTGAGTAATTCCAATAACATATATTTGTATTTTATTAAAAGTGTATTTATTTAAATATAGCCTAGACAATAGCTTTCAACACACCAGTATTTGTGTAAACTTTCAAAATAAATGCTGGAATGAAAAAATGTCAAATTATCAATTTCTTTTTTTCAAAGGTGGTACCAATGTTGTGAAAAACTTGTACTGAACTAGTGTGGCAAAAATTCCATATTCCCAAAGTTTAGCAAGTCTTTGCAGAGGGACTCTTATTTTGAAGGGTAAATCCGAGATCGTGCTACCAGCATCATATCCTGCTGCTAGGAGAACGGTAATGATACTTTTTATGCGCAGATCAAGTGTTACGTGGCAATCACTGGGCGATTGTGAGCGCCGTCATCATTCGCGTGTAACCCCGCTCATTCGAAAAACTTAAAATGTTGTATTCAGTAAAAGTCCCAAGAATCGCAATTCCTTTACAAATTGAACCCCTTACGTTTTAAAACAATTAGTGTTTTAAAAATTTATTGTTTGGTTTACACTGATTTTTTTTTTTTTTTTTTTGCATTGCGTTGACTAGAGGCGTTCTGGGAGTTTGAGTTCCTGTGCCTTGATGTGCTGTAGTCACATTGATGACGCAAAACGAGTGTAGCTACTTTATCACAACTGAGTTCTGCAAATGTTATAGTTATGAATCAGTCTTGCCATATTTGTAAAATTTCAAACCTCAAGAAGTCAAGAAGAGTTCATATGAGGGCACATATGTTTTGAAGTCCAAATCACCAGTTGTCCATTCAGGTCTCACCTGTTGTATTGGATTGAATGGTTTGCACACTAAACATGTGTTTCTGTCTATTGTTGTTACATCAATCTACAACGCTACTGGTTTATTTTTAGCAGGCTATGCCACAGTAGGCGACCCACAGAGAGGGAACAGATAATGAGAATCATGTTGTGGTTTGCTTTAGGCAATGACTCAAATAGAAGCCCCTGGAAGCGGGGCTCTGAGGTCAAAAGTAGTGCGCTATATAGGGAATAGGGTGGCATTTGGGACACAGCCCTGTCTAACCAATCCTGTCCCTTGACCCCTCCGTGATGCAGGTCACCTCGAAGGTTGCAGTGCTGTTCATCACTGTCCAATACAACGTTACCATCTCTGCAAACGGTGAGTTTAACTTTATAGTGGCCCCCATATTAACTTTTATCCATTTTTTACTGGGTCAAAAATGTATGCTCAAATCGACGAGATCCGGTATGAGGTTGTCTCCACTTCCTCTTTGCTTTCATAACATTTTTTCGTGAAATTTTATTTAGAATTAATGACAAGGCAAAAAATTGCCTCATGACATCTCCATTTCTTATCCACCTTTTCTTCAGTGTCCTGGAACTAGTTTAACTGTTATCCAGTCAGTGTAGAAACTTTGACTAGCGCCTATAACTAGACTCTACGTGTAGTTCTAGAATCAGAAGGCTTCTCCTGTGGGTTCTAGAATAGAACTCTACTCTATGGCCTTCCACTTCCAGAACACCTTTTCTTTCAGAGCTCTCTTTTTATTCTTCTCTCTGTGGCGCACATTTAGTCTTCCTGATTTATAATGTTCTCGTGTTAGGTTGGCCTGGAAGGATTGGGGCTAGGGTTTAATACAGGCCGGCATCACAGCCTCTTCTGTGTCCCAAATGGCACCCTATTCCCTATGTAGTGACTACTTTAACCAGAGCCCATTGGGTAGTGCACTACACGTAGGGAAGTAAGATTAATTAACGTTTTCACAAACTCCTGTTACAGACTTTCTTAATAGTGGAGCTCCTAACTAATACCCTAGCAGTTCTACTTCCTGCTCACTTTACTCTAGCAGTTCTACTTCCTGGTCTACTTAATCCTAGCAGTTCTACTTCCTGGTCTACTTTACTCCTAGCAGTTCTACTTCCTGGTCTACTTTACTCCCTAGTTCTACTTCCTGCTCTACTTTACTCTAGCAGTTCTACTTCCTGCTCTACTTAATCCTAGCAGTTCTACTTCCGCTCTACTTTACTCCCTAGCAGTTCTACTTCCTGGTCTACTTTACTCCTAGCAGTTCTACTTCCTGCTCTACTTTAATCCTAGCAGTTCTACTTCCTGGTCTACTTAATCCTAGCAGTTCTACTTCCTGGTCTACTTTACTCCTAGCAGTTCTACTTCCTGCTCTACTTAATCCTAGCAGTTCTACTTCCTGCTCTTCTTTGCTTTATTTAAAGTCATGTACGAGGTGCTGATGGAATGTACTTCATGATGTCAGATTTTATTTGAAGAGCAGATATTGTTGTCAGCCTACGTACCAAATGGTTTTGCACCCAATTCCAGACATGGTGCACTACTTTGATCAGAGCCCTATGGACCCTGGTCAAAGTAGTGCACTACATAGGAATAGGGTGCCATTTGGTATGCAGATTCAGTTTACGGTGCTCATAAGCCCTCTGTCATTTATTAACAGGTTGATATATATCTTTCAGTTAAATTACTTCAGTAGCAGGTCAGGCGGCTCTTTTGTAGATGTGTGTGTGAATAGATAGATAGATAGCATGGTATGTGCTTCTTAAAGTATCCATGAAGGCCTTATAAAGGGTTTTTGAAACCTTCAAAAATGCTTCATGTAAGTTGTTTGTCTAAAGTGAGTCCTGGGTGGTTTAGTGGTTAGTACCGGCTCCTACAGTGGGGTTCAATCTGGCCCACTACAGTTTGACACACCCTCCCTATCTGTCTATCTATCCCCCCGTCTGCCCTCTGTCCAAGTCACATACAAAACATCATATATTTAAAAAGTATAATTGTAACGATGTGTGCATCGCCCATCAGAGGGCCAAGAAGAGACCGTAGGGAACAACGTCTAATAAATGATATAAGGCATCTATGAAGGTTTATGAAGGCTTCATGTGTCTCCCTATCAGAGGGCCAATCAGAGGAGAGCGTAGTGAATCACTTCCACCACGGTCTGAAGGATCTGGCTACAGTGTTCTTCTACATGCTGGTCGCAATCATCATGCACGCCATCATCCAGGAGTATGTTCTGGACGTAAGTACTCGCACTCAGACACACACACACACACTCAGACACACACACACACACGCACACATTTTGTATGCTTGTTTTCTCAAAAGTGTATGTAATAGCCAGATCAGTAATCAGCTCTTTTACAGACAAACGTCAGCCACTTGACAGTTTGACGTACTGGCATTGTTATTGTTCTTCTGACAACTGGATGATAATAACTGATTACCTCTAACCTCTCTGTTTTATCTATAACTGATGACCTCTAACCTCTCTGTTTTATCTATAACTGATGACCTCTAACCTCTCTGTTTTATCTATAACTGATTACCTCTAACCTCTCTGTTTTTATCTATAACTGATTACCTCCTAACCTCTCTGTTTTATCTATAACTGATGACCTCTAACCTCTCTGTTTTATCTATAACTGATTACCTCTAACCTCTCTGTTTTATCTGTAACTGATTACCTCTAACCTCTCTGTTTTACCTATAACTGATAACCTCTCTGTTTTATCTATAACTGATTACCTCTAACCTCTCTGTTTTATCTATAACTGATTACCTCTAACCTCTCTGTTTTATCTATAACTGATTACCTCTAACCTCTCTGTTTTATCTATAACTGATTACCTCTAACCTCTCTGTTTTATCTGTAACTGATTACCTCTAATCTCTCTGTTTTATCTATAACTGATTACCTCTAACCTCTCTGTTTTATCTATAACTGATAACCTCTCTGTTTTATCTATAACTGATTACCTCTAACCTCTCTGTTTTATCTATAACTGATTACCTCTAACCTCTCTGTTTTATCTATAACTGATTACCTCTAACCTCTCTGTTTTATCTGTAACTGATTACCTCTAACCTCTCTGTTTTATCTGTAACTGATTACCTCTAACCTCTTTCTGTTTTATCTGTAACTGATTACCTCTAACCTCTGTTTTATCTATAACTGATTACCTCTAACCTCTCTGTTTAATCTATAACTGATAACCTCTAACCTCTCTGTTTTATCTATAACTGATTACCTCTAACCTCTCTGTTTTATCTATAACTGATTACCTCTAACCTCTCTGTTTTATCTGTAACTGATTACCTCTAACCTCTCTGTTTTATCTGTAACTGATTACCTCTAACCTCTTTCTGTTTTATCTATAACTGATTACCTCTAACCTCTCTGTTTTATCTATAACTGATTACCTCTAACCTCTCTGTTTTATCTATAACTGATTACCTCTAACCTCTCTGTTTTATCTATAACTGATTACCTCTAACCTCTCTGTTTTATCTATAACTGATTACCTCTAACCTCTCTGTTTTATCTATAACTGATTACCTCTAACCTCTCTGTTTGATCTATAACTGATTACCTCTAACCTCTCTGTTTTATCTATAACTGATAACCTCTAATCTCTCTGTTTTATCTATAACTGATAACCTCTAACCTCTCTGTTTTATCTATAACTGATTACCTCTAACCTCTCTGTTTTATCTATAACTGATTACCTCTAACCTCTCTGTTTTATCTATAACTGATAACCTCTCTGTTTTATCTATAACTGATTACCTCTAACCTCTCTGTTTTATCTATAATTGATTACCTCTAACCTCTCTGTTTTATCTATAACTGATTACCTCTAACCTCTCTGTTTTATCTGTAACTGATTACCTCTAACCTCTCTGTTTTATCTATAACTGATTACCTCTAACCTCTCTGTTTTATCTAGTTAACTGATTACCTCTAACCTCTGTTTTATCTATAACTGATAACCTCTAACCTCTCTGTTTGATCTATAACTGATTACCTCTAACCTCTCTGTTTGATCTAGATAACTGATTACCTCTAACCTCTCTGTTTTATCTATAACTGATAACCTCTAACCTCTCTGTTTTATCTATAACTGATAACCTCTGACCTCTCTGTTTTATCTATAACTGATTACCTCTAACCTCTCTGTTTTATCTATAACTGATAACCTCTGACCTCTCTGTTTTATCTATAACTGATTACCTCTAACCTCTCTGTTTGATCTATAACTGATTACCTCTAACCTCTCTGTTTTATCTATAACTGATTACCTCTAACCTCTCTGTTTTATCTATAACTGATTACCTCTAACCTCTCTGTTTTATCTATAACTGATAACCTCTAACCTCTCTGTTTTATCTATAACTGATAACCTCTAACCTCTCTGTTTTATCTATAACTGATAACCTCTAACCTCTCTGTTTGATCTATAACTGATTACCTCTAACCTCTCTGTTTGATCTATAACTGATTACCTCTAACCTCTCTGTTTTATCTATAACTGATAACCTCTAACCTCTCTGTTTTATCTATAACTGATAACCTCTGACCTCTCTGTTTTATCTATAACTGATTACCTCTAACCTCTCTGTTTTATCTATAACTGATAACCTCTGACCTCTCTGTTTTATCTATAACTGATTACCTCTAACCTCTCTGTTTGATCTATAACTGATTACCTCTAACCTCTCTGTTTTATCTATAACTGATTACCTCTAACCTCTCTGTTTTTATCTATAACTGATTACCTCTAACCTCTCTGTTTTATCTATAACTGATAACCTCTAACCTCTCTGTTTTATCTATAACTGATAACCTCTAACCTCTCTGTTTTATCTATAACTGATTACCTCTAACCTCTCTGTTTTATCTATAACTGATAACCTCTCTGTTTTATCTATAACTGATGACCTCTAACCTCTCTGTTTTATCTATAACTGATAACCTCTAACCTCTCTGTTTTATCTATAACTGATAACCTCTAACCTCTCTGTTTTATCTATAACTGATTAACTCCTAACCTCTCTGTTTTATCTATAACTGATAACCTCTCTGTTTTATCATAACCTCTATTAGACCCTCTAACCTCTCTGTTTTATCTAGAACTTGATAACCTCCTTATGTTTGATCTTGCAACTGATAACCTCCTCTGTTTTATCCATAACTGTTAACCTCTAACCTCTCCCATTTCCTCTATAACTGATAACCTCTAACCTCTCTGTTTTATCTATAACTGATAACCTCTAAACTCTCTGTTTTATCTATAAACTCGATAACCTCTAACCTCTCTGGTTTATCTATAACTGAGTTACCTCTAACCTCTCTGTTTTATCTATAACTGATAAACTTTCTAACCCTCTCTGTTTTATCTATAACTGAGTAACTCTAAATCTCTGTTTTATCATAACTGATAACCTCTAACCTCTCTGTTTTATCTATGACTGATTACCTCTAACTTTCTGTTTTATCTATAACTGATTACCTCTAACCTCTACTGTTATCTAGAACTTGAGATAAATCCTCTAACCTCTCTGTTTTTATCCATCAGAACTGATTACCCTCTAACCTCTGTTTTATCTATAACTGATTACTCCTAACCTCTCTGTTTAATCTATAACTGATAAACCTCTAACCTCTCTTTTTATCTAAACTGTGATTACCCTCCTACACTTCTCTCTGTTTTATCTATTTGTTATGGAAGATCAACCAGAAGATGCACTTCTAAGACCAAGCACAGCAAGTTCAAATTCGTAGTCAGGCCAGCTCTCAAGCCTTCTACCTGTTCTCCTTCGGCCGGGGAAAACCAGCATCCTCTTGTCGGTAGGTAGGGTTGTGTGTTGTGGGGGAACCAGCATCTCGATGTCGGTAGGTAGGCGTGTGTGTTGCTGGGAACCCAGCATCCCTCTATGTTCTGTAATACAGTGCTTTTAAACCCATATCTAGTTGACTGGATTACTGTGAAATCCTTGAATTTGTATGTGTG
>NW_025536198.1:0-15000 GCF_020615455.1 Coregonus clupeaformis
CAAACAATTATTGAACTGCAAGAAATCAACTAAATCTATTCAAATTGTTATTAGAAATATAAATATCAAGTAATCATAAGACATGAACAAAATGCACCAGTGATTCGTATTTCCACGCGAACTTTCTGAAAGTACAGGAATGCCGTTCAGGTGTATGTAAAACGTACCACAGATGTCTTACACTTTCTAGTAGTCAATAGCGATGATGCTAATGACAACCTTCCAAGAATGGTTTCAAAACTTCGCAAATGTTAACTATATGAGTTGGTGCCTGCCTAGCAGAAATATACTGTGATCATTGCAGATCACTCCAGCTGCTATTTGTTCTACAGCAGCACTGCTTAACTGCAAACAAAGGTCCTTTCCTGGATGCTTGCATTATAAGTACAGCACCCCATCTAAATGTTTAATTTTTCCTGAATTCAAAGTCACCTGATAGGGTTTAAACATTGCTGTGGATATAGAACATCCAATTGTGCTGTTTTGCTATTAAAAAGGTGTACTTTTGAGGCTAAACCTGCAAACAGGGACAAACGGTCAAGGGAAATCTAAACGGAGAAGGGAACTGGGAATTAACGGAATCAAGCAAAACATTGAAGGGATTGTAGAGTGCCTAAGTGGACTACAGACATTGACTGTCTCCTAGACTAAAACAAAGGCTGCATGTACTGCCTATATTTTGAGGGAAACGCACTGTCCATTATTTGATTTGATTTGATCAGGGGTGGGAAGCAGCACACAAACTGCATTTAGTGCAATAACAATCCATGATATTATTAGGGTGATAAATAAAAAGCAGGTTGCCTCCAGTGACACAAGACCACGTCTACTGGGACAAAAGCTTACAGCACCTGGTATTCCCAGGCAGTCTCCCATCCAAGTACTAACCAGGCCCGACCCTGCTTAGCTTCCGAGATCGGACGAGATCGGGCGTATTCAGGCTGTGGTATGGCCGTAGCGAGAACAACTCTTGGTACACTTATATAAAGTCAATGGGTCACTCACTCTGAAAAGGGACACAGAAACGTATCCACTTTGTGACACAAACTGAAGAAGCTCAACCCCTGCCATTTCCAATATATATATATATATATTTGAGTCTTGTTGGAAGAGGGATATCATAGGTGTTGATTTATGACAAGTTCATTGACTAGGGCCTATAAAATAGGGTTCTATGACCGAATCACGGAATCCAGACATTGAAAACCGAAATTCAACAATATTCAAACATTTATTGAACTTAGTAAGGAAATCAACTAAATTCATTCAACTTGTTAGAAACGCATTCATTTGCCAAAGTCAATCATAAGACATGAACAAAATGCATCAGTGATTCGTATTTCTGAACTTTTCTGAAACGTATAGGAATGCCCCTGTCTGTGTGCATAAAAGTGTGGTGCGCGCAAGTGTCTTCACCACACTTTGTGTAGCCGTAAGACGATGATGCTAATGATAACCTTCTTCTGGTAGGGAAGGAATGGCTTTCCCCAAAACCTTCGCAAGTAAATGTTAACTACAGTAAGTTAGCCTATGCCTGCATGGCAGAATTATACCGTGATCATTTGCATCACTCCAGTTGCCATTTGTTCTACAGCAACACCGCAATAACCAAACAAAGGTTCTCTTCCTGGTGCATGCTTGCATTTAAGGGTAACTACACCCCAACATCTAAATGTCTTACATTTTTCCCAGACCTCACAAATGGTCACCCTGATAGGGTTTAAACATTGTTGTGGACATAGAACATCCAATTGTGCTGTTTTGCTATTAAAAAGGTGTACTTTTGAGAGCGAAAACCAAGCAAAACAGGGACAAACGTCAACGGGAAATCTAAACGGAGAAAAGGGAACTTGGGAATTAACGAATCAGGCAAAACATTGAAGGGATTGTATAGTGCCCTAATCGGGACTACAGACATTGACTGTCTCCCTAGACTAAAAACAAAGGCTGCATGTACTGCCTGCATATTTTGAGGGAAACGCATGTCCATTATTTGATTTGATTTGATCAGGGCAGGGCAGCACACAAACTGCATTTAGTCCAATAACAATCCATGATATTATTAGGGTGATAAATAAAAAGCAGTTGCTCCAGTGACACAAGAGCACGCTCTACTGGGACAAAGCTTACAGCACCTGGTATTTCAAGGCGGTCTCCCATCCAAGTACTAACCAGGCCCGACCCTGCTTAGCTTCTCGGGCGTATTCAGGCTGGTATGTCGTAGGGAGGAACAACTCTTGGTACACTATATGAAAGTCAATGTGTCACTCACTCTGAAAGGGACAGCAGAAACGTATCCACTTTTGTGACACAAACTGAAGAAGCTCAACCTCCGCTTACATTTCCATATATATATATATTTGAGTCTGTGTTGGGGGAGGAGGCATATCCTATGTTGATTTATGACAAGTTCATTGACTAGGGGCCCTATAAAATAGGGTGTGCGGACCGAATCACGGAATCAGACATTAAACCGAAATTCAACAATATTCAAACATTTATTGAACTTAGTAAGAAATCAACTAAATCTATTCAACTTGTTAGAAAACGCATTCATTTGCCCAAGTCAATCATAAGACATGAACAAAATGCATCAGTGATTCGTATTTCAAACTTTCTGAAACGGCACAGGAATGCCCCTGTCTGTGTGCATGTGTGCGGTAAGCGGCGAGTATGTTCATACACTTTGTGTAGCCGTTAGCGATGATGCTAATGATAACCTTCTTCTGGTAGGGAAGGAATGGCTTTCCCCCAAAACCTTCGCAAGTAAATGTTAACTACAAAGTAGCCTATGCCTGCCTGGCAGAATTATACCGTGATCATTTGCATCACTCCAGTTGCCATCTGTCTTGCTACAGCAACACCGCTTAACCAAACAAAGGTCTCTTCCTGGTGCATGCTTGCATTTAAGGGTAACTACACCCCAACATCTAAATGTCTTACATTTTTCCCAGACCTCTCAAATGGTCACCTGATAGGTTTAAACATTGTTGTGGACATAGAACATCCAATTGTGCTGTTTTGCTATTAAAAAAGGTGTACTTTTGAGAGCGAAAAACCTGCCAAACAGGGACAAACGGTCAACGGGGAAATCTAAACGGAGAAAAGGGAACTTGGGAATTAATGGAATCAGGCAAAACATTGAAGGGATTTGTATAGTGCCCTAATGGACTACAGACATTGACTGTCTCCTAGACTAAAAACAAAGGCTGATGTACTGCCCTATCATTTTGAGGGAAACGGACTGTCCATTATTTGATTTGATTTGATCAGGGCAGGGCAGCACACAAACTGCATTTAGTCAATAACAATCCATGATATTATTAGGGTGATAAATAAAAAGCAGTTGCTCCATGACACAAGAGCACGCTCTACCTGGGACAAAAAGCTTACAGCACCTGGTATTCCCAGGCGGTCTCCCATCCAAGTACTAACCAGGCCCAACCCTGCTAGCTTCCGAGATCTGGACGAAATTTTTTTTTTTTTTTTTTTTTTTTTTTTTAAAGAATTAACCCATCATAGCTTTTACAGCTTATTTTTTACATAAAGAATTTCACATAAACAGTTTACATATCATAGCTTCATATTTCCATCACATCTTAAAGCTTCACAGCTTATTTTGTACATATCATAGCTTCATATTTCACATAATTTCACATCTCATAGCTTCACAGCTTAATTTTTACATATCATAGCTTCATATTTACATCACATCTCTCACATCTCATAGCTTCACAGCTTATTTTTTACATATCATAGCTTCATATTTCACATCACATCTTCACATCTCAGCCTATAAACATAGATTATCAGTCCACGTCATAGCTTCTTACATGCGTTTACAGCAACTGGTATTCCAAGGTGGTCCCCATCCAAGTACTAACCAGCCCTAAATGCTTAGCTTCCGAGATCGGACGAGATTTCGGGCGTATTCGAGGCTGGCCATGGCCGTAAGCGAGGAACAACTCTTGGTACACTATCCTGAGTAAAGTAATGTGTCACTCACTCTGAAAGGGACACAGAAACGTATCCACTTTGTGACACAAACTGAAGAAGCTCAACCCCCTGCTTACATTTCCAATATATATATATATATATTTGAGTCTTGTTGGAGGGGGAAAGGCATATCCTATGTTGATTTATGACAAGTTCATTGACTAGGGCCCTATAAAATAGGGCGTTCGTGGACCGAATCACCCGGAACAGACATTGAAACAAGAAATTCAACAATATTCAAACATTTATTGAACTTAGTAAGAAATCAACTAAATCTATTCAACTTGTTAGGAAAAAGAATCATATTGCCAAGTCAATCATAAGACATGAACAAAATGCATCAGTGATTCGAAGATTTCCATGAACTTTCTGAAACGGCACAGGAATGCCCCTGTCTGTGTGCATGTGTGCGGTGCGCGCTGTCTACACTTTGTGTAGCCGTAAGCGATGATGCAATGATAACCTTCTTCTGGTAGGGAAGGAATTGGCTCTCCCCTAAAACCTTCGCAAGTAGCAATGCTTAACTACAAAGTAGCCTATGCCTACATGGCAGAATTATACCGTGATCATTTGCATCACTCCAGTTGCCATTTGTTCTACAGCAACACCGCTTAACCAAACAAAGGTCTCTTCCTGGTGCATGCTTGCATTTAAGGGTAACTACACCCCAACATCTAAATGTCTTACATTTTTCCAGGACCTCACAAATGGTCACCTGATAGGGTTTAAACATTGTTGTGGACATAGAACATCCAATTGTGCTGTTTTGCTATTAAAAAGGTGTACTTTTGAGAGCGAAAACCTGCCAAAACAGGGACAAACGGTCCAATTGTGGGGAAATCTAAACGGAGAAAGGGAACTTGGGAATTAACGGAATCAGGCAAAACATTGATTGAGGGATTGTATAGTGCCTAATGGACTACAGACATTGACTGTCTCTGAGATTAAAAACAAAGGCGCAGTTACTGCCTATATTTTGAGGGAAACGACGTATTATTGATTTGATTGGATCAAGGCAGGGCAGTACAACAAAGATAGTCAATAACATGATATTTGTTAGGATAGTAAAATATCATATATAAGAGCAGCTCACTGGGGATGCAAAAAGAATCGGTAAATAAGAATAACAGGCCATACGAGATCGGAGAAATTTTTTTTTTTTTTTAATTTTTTTTTAAATAACCATCATAGCTTTACAGCTTATTTTTTTACATATATAGCTTCATATTTCACATCAAATTCTCACATCTCATAGCTTCACAGAAATATATTTTACATAACCTAGCTTCATATTTCACATCACAATTTATATTCTCATAGCTTAACAGTTTATTTTTACATATCATAGATCATATTTCAAGCATCACATCTTCACATCTCATAGCTTCAGTAATTTTATAATATATAGCTTCATATTTCACATATCATGATTCTCCATCTCATAGGTTTACAGCTTATTTTTACATATCATAGCGTTCAATTTCACATCACATCTTCGGCAATCTCAGCATATAAATACAATATTATCAGTCACGCTATAGATTTACATGCTTACAGCAACTGGTGATTCCAAGGTGGTCCCATCCAAGTACTAACTAACCCAAACTGCTTAGCTTCCCCAGATCTGACGCAGATCGGGCGGATTAGGCTGGTATGGACGTAATAAGGAACAACTCTTGGTACACTAATATAAAATGTGTATACTCTGAAAGGGACACAGAAACCTATCCACTTTGTGACACAAACTGAAGAAGCTCAACCCCTGTTTTTCATTTCTGCAGCGATATGGTATATATATTTGAGTCTTGTTGGGGGGGGGGGAGAGGGCATATCCTATGTTGATTTGGAGTGAATAAAGTCATTGATAGGGTTTATAAAATAGGGCAATAGAATAGACATTAAAATACAAAATATTCAAACATTTATTGAACTTAGTAAGAAATCAACTAAATTAACTTGTGTAGAATTGATATTTATTTCAAGTAATAAAAAATGAAACAAAATGCATAAGGATTTCATGAATAAAAGAGGAACGCCGTGGGCATGGACACTTAGTGATGATAAACGGAGGAAGGAATATTAAATCCTTAGAAGTAAATGTTAATTATAAAGTAAAGCTGGCAGAATTATGCCGAGATCATTTGCATCACTCCATGTTGCATTGTTCTACAGCAACACCCGCTAACCAAACAAAGGTCTCTTCCGGTATGCTTAAATTTAAGGGTAATAAATACAAAACATCTAAATGTCTTAAATTTTTCCCTGACCTCAAGAAATGGTCACCTGATAGGGTTTAAAACATTGTTGTGGAAAGAATACAATGTGCGTTTATTAAAAAGTGTATTGAGAGCTAAAAAAAAACAGGGACAAACGTCAACGGGGAAATCTAAACGGAGAAAAGGGAACTTGGGAAGAAAAAAATGTATAGTGCTATCGGGGACTACAGACATTGACTGTTCTAGACTAAAAACAAAGGCTGCATGTATTGCCTATATTTTTGAGGGAAACGACTGTCCATTATTTGATTTGATTTGATTGTTAGGAAGGGCAGAAAAACTGCATTTCTTAGTCAAACAAGATATTAAGATAAAAAAAAGTGACACAAGAGCAAGCTCTATGGGAAAAAAGTTACAGCACCTGAGTAGCTCAGACGGTTCCCATCCAAGTATAATCCAGGCCCGACTCCTGCATTTAGTGAGATTGACGAGATCGGGGTTAAAAATAATATAGCTTATTTTTTATAAATATAGATATTAAAAACACATTCATAGCTTCACAGCTTATTTTTACAAATAATATTTCATATTTAATCATACCACACATTAATAATAATACATAATAATCTCATAGCTTCACAGCTTATTTTTTTCATATCATAGCTTCAGTATTTAATACATCTTCACATCTCAGCCTATAAACAGATTATCAGTCACGTCATAGCTTCTTACATGCTTTTAAGAACTGGATTCAAGGTGGTCCCCCTATCCAAGTGACTAACCAGCCCTAAACCTGCTTAGCTCGAGATCTGAGAGATCGGGCGTATTCAGGTGGTATGGCCGTAAAGAGGGAACAACCTTGTACACTATAAAGTAATGTGTCACCCACTCGGAAAGGGACACAGAAACGTATCCACTTTGTGACACAAACTGAAGAAGTAACTCCTGCTTATATTTCCAAATATATATATATATATATTTGAGCTTGTTGGGGGGAAGAGGGATATCTATGTGATTATGAAAGAAGGCCAAAAATAGGGGGATAATCAGGAATCAGACATTAAACCGAAATTCAACAATATTCAAACATTTATTGAACTTAGTAAGAAATCAACTAAATCTATTCAACTTGTTAGAAAAGATTATTTGCCCAAGTCAATCATAAGACATGAAAAAATGCATAGTGATTCGGATTTATGAAATTTCTGAAAGGCACAGAATTGCCCGTCTGTGGATGTGTGGGTGGTGGTGCAGATGTACACTGTGTAGCGTTAGATGATGTAATGATAACCTTGGTAGGGAAGAATGGTTCCCCAAAACCCTGAAGTAAATGTTAACTACAAAGTAGCTATGCTGCATGGCAGAATTATACGTGATCATTTGCATCACTCAGTTGCCATTTGTTCTACAGCAACACCGCTAACCAAACAAAGGTTCTTCTGGTGCATGCTTGCATTTAAGGGTAAACACCCCAACATCTAAATGTTTAATTTTCAGACACAAATGGTCACCTGATAGGGTTTAAAACATTGTTGTGGACATAGAACATCCAATTGTGCTGTTTTGCTATTAAAAAGGTGTATTTTTTGAGAGCGAAAACCTACAAAAAGGAAAACAATCGGGGAAATTTAAAGAAAAAGGGAACTTGGGAATTAACGGAATCAGGAAAAACATTGAAGGGATTGTATAGTGCCCTAATGGACTACAGACATTAACTGTCTCCTAGACTAAAAACAAAGGTGGATGTATGCTATATTTTGAGGGAAACGAGTATTTTGGATTGATTGATAGGGAGGGAGACACAACATTAGTAATAAAATCATGATATTATTAGGGTGATAAATAAAGTGTCATGACACAAGAGCACGATAGGGAAAAATTACAGCACCGGAAAGGGTCCCATCCAAGTATAATCAGGGCCGACACTGCTTAGTCCGAGATCGGATAATTGGAGGAAGATAGGGAAAACTGGAAATATAAAGTAATGTCATACTTGAAAGGGACACAGAAACGTATCCACTTTGTGACACAAACTGAAGAAGCTCAACCGCTAATTTAAAAAAAAATTGAGTTTGTTAAAATAATGTGATTTATGACAAGTTATTGATAGGGCCTATAAAATAGGCGTATGGACCGAATCACGGAATCCAGACATTTAAACCGAAATTCAACAATATTCAAACATTTATTGAACTTAGTAAGAAATCAACTAAATCATTCAACTTGTTAGATAAACGCATTCAGTTGCCAAGTAATCATAAGACATGAACAAAATGCATCAGTGATTATTTCATGAACTTTCTGAAAGGCACAGGAATGCCCCCTGTCTGTGCGCAGTGTGGGTTGGTGCGTATGTCTACACTTTGTGGAGACGTTAGAATGATGCTAATGATAACCTTCCGGTAGGGAAGGGAATGGCTTTCCCCCAAAACCTTCGCAAGTAAATGTTAACTACAAAGTAGCCATGCCTGCCTGGCAGAATTATATGATATTTGCATACTCAGTTGCCATTTGTTTACAGCAACACGTTAACCAAACAAAGGTATTCTGGTGCATGCTTGCATTTAAGGGTAACTACACCCCAACATCTAAATGTCTCAGATTTTTCCCAGACCTAAAATGGTACCTGATAGGGTTTAAACATGTTGTGGAAATAGAACATCCAATTGTGCTGTTTTGCTATTAAAAAGGTGTATTTTGAGAGCGAAAAACCTGCCAAAACAGGGAAAACGGGTAACGGGGAAATTAAAAGAAAAGGGAACTTGGGAATTAACGGAATCAGGCAAAACATTGAAGGGATGTATAGTGACCTAATCGGGATATAGACATTGATGTTAGATCAAAAACAAAGGCTGCATGTATGCCTATATTTTGAGGGAAACGAGTCATTATTTGATTTGATTTGATCAGGGAGGGAGACACACAAACTGCATTTAGTCAATAACAATCCATGATATTATAGGGTGATAAATAAAAAGCAGTTGCTCCATGACACAAGAGCACGCTCTATGGGACAAAAGCGTACAGGCACCTGCATTCCAGGCGGTCTCCCATCCAAGATTACTAACCAGGCCCGACCCTGCTTAGCTTCCGAGATCGGACGAGATCGGGGCGTATTCAGGCTGGTATGGCCGTAAGCGAGGAACAACTCTTGGTACACTATATAAAGTCAATGTGTCACTCACTCTGAAAGGGACACAGAAACGTATCCACTTTGTGACACAAACTGAAGAAGCTCAACCCTTGTTTACATTTCTAATATATATATATATATATTTGAGTCTTGTTGGGGGGGAAGAGGGCATATCCTATGTTGATTTATGACAAGTCCATTGACTAGGGCCCTATAAAATAGGCGTTACGGACCGAATCAAAGGAATCCAGACATTAAACCGAAATTCAACAATATTCAAACATTTATTGAACTTAGTAAGAAATCAACTAAATCTATTCAACTTGTTAGAAAACGCATTCATTGCCCAAGTCAATCATAAGACATGAACAAAATGCATCAGTGATTCGTATTTCCATGAACTTTCTGAAACGGCACAGGAATGCCCCTGTCTGTGTGCATGTGTGCGGTGCGCGCGTATGTCTACACTTTGTGTAGCCGTTAGCGATGATGCTAATGATAACCTTCTTCTGGTAGGGAAGGAATGGCTTTCCCCAAAACCTTCGCAAGTAAATGTTAACTACAAAGTAGCCTATGCCTGCCTGGCAGAATTATACCGTGATCATTTGCATCACTCCAGTGGCCATTTGTCCTACAGCAACACCGCTTAACCAAACAAAGGTCTCTTCCTGGTGCACGCTTGCATTTAAGGGTAACTACACCCCAAAATCTAAATGTCTTACATTTTTCCCAGACCTCACAAATGGTCACCTGATAGGGTTTAAACATTGTTGTGGACATAGAACATCCAATTGTGCTGTTTTGCTATTAAAAAGGTGTACTTTTGAGAGCGAAAACCTGCCAAAACAGGGACAAACGGTCAACGGGAAATCTAAACGGAGAAAAGGGAACTTGGGAATTAACGGAATCAGGCAAAACATTGAAGGGATTGTATAGTGCCCTAATGGACTACAGACATTGACTGTCTCCTAGACTAAAAACAAAGGCTGCATGTACTGCCTATATTTTGAGGGAAACGCACTGTCCATTATTGATTTGATTTGATCAGGGCAGGGCAGCACACAAACTGCATTTAGTCCAATAACAATCCATGATATTATTAGGGTGATAAATAAAAAGCAGTTGCTCCATGACACAAGAGCACGCTCTACTGGGACAAAAAGCTTACAGCACCTGGTATTCCCAGGCGGTCTCCCATCCAAGTACTAACCAGGCCCGACCCTGCTTAGCTTCCGAGATTGGACGAGATCGGTGTATTCAGGCTGGTATGGCCGTAAGCGAGGGAACAACTCTTGGTACACTATATAAAGTCAATGTGTCACTCACTCTGAAAGGGACACAGAAACGTATCCACTTTGTGACACAAACTGAAGAAGCTCAACCCTTGCTTACATTTCCAAAATATATATATATATATATTTGAGTCTTGTTGGGGGGGAGGGCATATCCTATGTTGATTTATGACAAGTCCATTGACTAGGGCCCTATAAAATAGGCGTTATGGACCGAATCAAGGAATCCAGACATTAAACCGAAATTCAACAATATTCAAACATTTATTGAACTTAGTAAGAAATCAACTAAATCTATTCAACTTGTTAGAAAACGCATTCATTTGCCCAAGTCAATCATAAGACATGAACAAAATGCATCAGTGATTCGTATTTCCATGAACTTTCTGAAACGGCACAGGAATGCCCCTGTCTGTGTGCATGTGTGCGGTATGCGCGTATGTCTACACTTTGTGTAGCCGTTAGCGATGATGCTAATGATAACCTTCTTCTGGTAGGGAAGGAATGGCTTTCCCAAAACCTTCGCAAGTAAATGTTAACTACAAAGTAGCCTATGCCTGCCTGGCAGAATTATACCGTGATCATTTGCATCACTCCAGTGGCCATTTGTCCTACAGCAACACCGCTTAACCAAACAAAGGTCTCTTCCTGGTGCACGCTTGCATTTAAGGGTAACTACACCCCAAAATCTAAATGTCTTACATTTTTCCCAGACCTCACAAATGGTCACCTGATAGGGTTTAAACATTGTTGTGGACATAGAACATCCAATTGTGCTGTTTTGCTATTAAAAAGGTGTACTTTTGAGAGCGAAAACCTGCCAAAACAGGGACAAACGGTCAACGGGGAAATCTAAACGGAGAAAAGGGAACTTGGGAATTAACGGAATCAGGCAAAACATTGAAGGGATTTTATAGTGCCCTAATGGACTACAGACATTGACTGTCTCCTAGACTAAAAACAAAGGCTGCATGTACTGCCTATATTTTGAGGGAAACGCACTGTCCATTATTTGATTTGATCAGGGCAGGGCAGCACACACAAACTGCATTTAGTCCAATAACAATCCATGATATTATTAGGGTGATAAATAAAAAGCAGTTGCTCCATGACACAAGAGCACGCTCTACTGGGACAAAAAGCTTACAGCACCTGGTATTCCCAGGCGGTCACCCATCCAAGTACTAACCAGGCCCGACCCTTCTTAGCTTCCGAGATCGGACGAGATTGGGCGTATTCAGGCTGGTATGGCCGTGAGCGAGGGAACAACTCTTGGTACACTATATAAAGTCAATGTGTCACTCACTCTGAAAGGGACACAGAAACGTATCCACTTTGTGACACAAACTGAAGAAGCTCAACCCTTGCTTACATTTCCAATATATATATATATATATATATATATATATATATATATATATATTTGAGTCTTGTTGGGGGGAAGAGGGCATATCCTATGTTGATTTATGACAAGTTCATTGACTAGGGCCCTATAAAATAGGCGTTGCGGACCGAATCACGGAATCCAGACATTAAACCGAAATTCAACAATATTCAAACATTTATTGAACTTAGTAAGAAATCAACTAAATCTATTCAACTTGTTAGAAAACGCATTCATTTGCCCAAGTCAATCATAAGACATGAACAAAATGCATCAGTGATTCGTATTTCCATGAACTTTCTGGCAAACGGCACAGGAATGCCCCTGTCTGTGTGCATGTGTGCGGTAAGCGCGCGTATGTCTACACTTTGTGTAGCCGTTAGCGATGATGCTAATGATAACCTTCTTCTGGTAGGGGAAGGAATGGCTTTCCCCAAAACCTTCGCAAGTAAATGTTAACTACAAAGTAGCCTATGCCTGCCTGGCAGAATTATACCGTGATCATTTGCATCACTCCAGTGGCCATTTGTCCTACAGCAACACCGCTTAACCAAACAAAGGTCTCTTCCTGGTGCACGCTTGCATTTAAGGGTAACTACACCCCAAAATCTAAATGTCTTACATTTTTCCCAGACCTCACAAATGGTCACCTGATAGGGTTTAAACATTGTTGTGGACATAGAACATCCAATTGTGCTGTTTTGCTATTAAAAAGGTGTACTTTTGAAGCGAAAACCTGCCAAAACAGGGACAAACGGTCAACGGGGAAATTTAAACGGTGAAAAGGGAACTTGGGAATTAACGGAATCAGGCAAAACATTGAAGGGATTTTATAGTGCCCTAATGGACTACAGACATTGACTGTCTCCTAGACTAAAAACAAAGGCTGCATGTACTGCCTATATTTTTGAGGGAAACGCACTGTCCATTATTTGATTTGATCAGGGCAGGGCGGGACAGCACACAAACTGCATTTATTCCAATAACAATCCATGATATTATTAGGGTGATAAATAAAAGGCAGTTGCTCCATGACACAAGAGCACGCTCTACTGGGACAAAAGCTTACAGCACCTGGTATTCCCAGGCGGTCTCCCATCCAAGTACTAACCAGGCCCGACCCTGCTTAGCTTCCGAGATCAGACGAGATCGGGCGTATTCAGGCTGGTATGGCCGTAAGCGAGGGAACAACTCTTGGTACACTATATAAAGTCAATGTGTCACTCACTCTGAAAGGGATACAGAAACGTATCCACTTTGTGACTCCTGTATTTTGGAATCTGTCCAATTGGTCTCTTGAAAACACAACATGTCTGCCTTAACAGACACTAAAACCTGCTCAAATTTGCTCATGTTTCTCAAACTGTTACCATTTAGGGATGCGACTGTAATCATTATTAATGTGTGCAGAGGTATAATCAGAGCAAAACAAGTCCTTTCAAAACCTACTGTTTCTCGTGTTTTGCCAGAAGACATTACAGGCTCTTCAGGCATATCTGCCACTGTCTCTGAAGTCACACTCCCCATGTCACTCTCTTTTTCTCCCTCCATAAACACCTCCCCTCCTCTTCCTCAGAAGTGAGGTCCATTGTTTGCAAAAGTAAGTGATCTTTTCCCTTCTTACAGCTACATCTAACTTTCGGTCTGTCACACATTTCACACACATTACCTATGTTCAAACATTCTCTGGCATAATGCCCTTGTTCACTGCATTTATGGCAAGTGAATTCTGGACATTCCTTAAGTATGTGCCCCGGCTGAATACATAGTCTACATACCTTCACTTGATTGTCATGGATTACACGAAAATATTCAAATCCCTCGACAGTGTTAAATTTGGTAGAATATGGCAAGGATTGCACATTGTCTGTGAACTTCACCTTGCAAAATCTCGTCCCGTCTACAATGTCTGTTCCTGGCCACATCCTCCTCTTGATTGGCGTGAGTCGCCTTCACTTTCCAGCCTCTTAGTTTCTCATATATCTCCCCATCTGTAATGTATGCAGGCAAGTTCAAAAAGGACACCACAAGCTCATCGTTCCCTAGCTCTTTAGCCATGATTTGACAGTTCTTTATCTTTAGCCCGTCCATTAGTCTTTCTTTTCCCTTTACATGAGACATTGTTATTTCATACTTATTTCCGTCTCTCATTCTACATCCAAGTATTGTTCCACAAACTTCCCTTATTCCTCTCAGCAATTCCATTCGTTGTTATTTTCCCTTCTCCAATTATTTCTCGTTCACCGTCAGTTCCTTCTCATACTTTATTTTCTTCAGTTCTTCATTTGAAATTCTGATTTCACTGTTGTCCTTTCTCGTCTCGTTTGTATTCTTGATGTTGACGCCATGTTGTCCATCCGGTTATTTTAATAAATATCCCCCAAACAGCTCACGCCGATGGGGGATAATAACAAAAAAAGTTTCAAAGAAAATCAACTACAATCACACACAAACTTTCAAACTTATAAATCAAATAAACCTCCAAAAAACGATATCTTCTCTCAAGCACTCAGACACCTGCCGCTCATCCACTTCCTGAAATTCCAAAAAGGGGCGTATTCAGGCTGGTATGGCCGTAAGCGAGGGAACAGCTCTTGGTACACTATATAAAGTCAATGTGTCACTCACTCTGAAAGGGACACAGAAACGTATCCACTTTGTGACACAAACTGAAGAAGCTCAACCCTTGCTTACATTTCTATATATATATATATATATATATATATATATATATATATTTGAGTCTTGTTGGGGGGGGGGAAGAGGGCATATCCTATGTTGATTTATGACAAGTTCATTGACTAGGGCCCTATAAAATAGGTGTTGCGGACCGAATCACGGAATCCAGACTTTAAACCGAAATTCAACAATATTCAAACATTTATTGAACTTAGTAAGAAATCAACTAAATCTATTCAACTTGTTAGAAAACGCATTCATTTGCCCAAGTCAATCATAAGACATGAACAAAATGCATCA
>NW_025536198.1:17500-58056 GCF_020615455.1 Coregonus clupeaformis
AATCTATTCAACTTGTTAGAAAACGCATTCATTTGCCCAAGTCAATCATAAGACATGAACAAAATGCATCAGTGATTCGTATTTCCATGAACTTTCTGAACGGGCACAGGAATGCCCCTGTCTGTGTGCATGTGTGCGGTGATGCGCGTATGTCTACACTTTGTGTAGCAGATTAGCGATGATGCTAATCATAACCTTCTTCTGGTAGGAAGGAATGGCTTTCCCCAAAACCTTTCGCAAGTAAATGTTAACTACAAAGTAGCCTATGCCTGCCTGGCAGAATTATACCGTGATCATTTGCATCACTCCAGTGGCCATTTGTTCTTCAGCAACACCGCGGCAACCAAACAAAGGTCTCTTCCTGGTGCACGCTTGCATTTAAGGGTAACTACACCCAAAATCTAAATGTCTTACATTTTTCCCAGACCTCACAAATGGTCACCTGATAGGGTTTAAACATTGTTGTGGACATAGAACATCCAATTGTGCTGTTTTGCTATTAAAAAGGTGTACTTTTAGAGCGAAAACCTGCCAAAACAGGGACAAAACGGTCAACGGGGGAAATCTAAACGGAGAAAAGGGAACTTGGGAATTAACGGAATCAGGCAAAACATTGAAGGGATTTTATAGTGCCCTAATGGACTACAGACATTGACTGTCTCCTAGACTAAAAACAAAGGCTGCATGTACTGCCTATATTTTGAGGGAAGCTACTGTCCATTATTTGATTTGATCAGGGCAGGGCAGCACACACAAACTGCATTTAGTCCAATAACAATCCATGATATTATTAGGGTGATAAATAAAAGGCAGTTGCTCCATGACACAAGAGCACGCTCTACTGGGAAAAAAGCTTACAGCACATGGTATTCCCAGGCGGTCTCCCATCCAAGTACTAACCAGGCCCGACCCTGCTTTTAGCTTCTCGCGAGATCGGGCGTATTCAGGCTGGTATGGCCGTCAGCGAGGGAACAACTCTTGGTACACTATATGAAAGTCAATGTGTCACTCACTCTGAAAGGGACACAGAAACGTATCCACTTTGTCGACACAAACTGAAGAAGCTCAACCTTGCTTACATTTCCAATATATATATATATATATATATATATATATATATATTTGAGTCTTGTTGGGGGGAGAGGGCAGTATCCTATGTTGATTTATGACAAGTTCATTGACTAGGGCCCTATAAAATATGCGTATGGACCGAATCAACGGAATCCAGACATTAACCGAAATTCAACAATATTCAAACATTTATTGAACTTAGTAAGAAATCAACTAAATCTATTCAACTTGTTAGAAAAACGCATTCATTTGCCCAAGTCAATCATAAGACATGAACAAATGCATCAGTGATTCGTATTTCCATGAACTTTCTGGCACGGCACAGGAATGCCCCTGTCTGTGTGCATGTGTGTGGTGTGGCAGTATGTCTACACTTTGTGTAGCCGTTAGCGATGATGCTAATGATAACCTTCTTCTGGTAGGGAAGGAATGGCTTTCCCCAAAACCTTCGAAGTAAATGTTAACTACAAAGTAGCCTATGCCTGCCTGGCAGAATTATACCGTGATCATTTGCATCACTCCAGTGGCCATTTGTTCTACAGCAACACCGCTTAACCAAACAAAGGTCTCTTCCTGGTGCACGCTTGCATTTAAGGGTAACTACACCCAAAATCTAAATGTCTTACATTTTTCCCAGACCTCACAAATCGTCACCTGATAGGGTTTAAACAATTGTGGACATAGAACATCCAATTGTGCTGTTTTTGCTATTAAAAAGGTGTACTTTGAGAGCGAAAACCTGCCAAAACAGGGACAAGCGGTCAACGGGGAAATCTAAACGGAGAAAAAGGAACTTGGGAATTAACGGAATCAGGCAAAACATTGGAAGGGATTTTATAGTGCCCTAATGGACTACAGACATTGACTGTCTCCCTAGACTAAAAACAAAGGCTGCATGTACTGCCTATATTTTGAGGGAAAGCACTGTCCATTATTTGATTTGATCAGGGCAAAGCAGCACACACAAACTGCATTTAGTCCAATAACAATCCATGATATTATTAGGGTGATAAATAAAAGGCAGTTGCTCCATGACACAAGAGCACGCTCTACTGGGACAAAAGCTTACAGCACCTGGTATTCCCAGGCGGTCTCCCATCCAAGTACTGAACCAGGCCCGACCCTGCTTCCAAGATTGGACGAGATCGGGCGTATTTTTTTTTTTTTTTTTTTTTTTAAGAATTAACCCATCTCATAGCTTTTTACAGCTTATTTTTTACATATCATAGCTTCATATTTCACATCACATCTTCACATCTCAAGCTTATTTTTACATATCATAGCTTCATATTTCACATCTCATAGCTTCACAGCTTATTTTTTACATATCATAGCTTCATATTTCACATCACATCTTCACATCCATAGTTCACAGCTTATTTTTTTCCATATCATAGCTTCATATTTCACATCTTCACATCTCCAGCCTATAACGCAGATTATCAGTCCACGTCATAGCTTCTTACATGCTTTTACAGCAACTGGTATTCCAAGGTGGTCCCCGTCCAAGTACTAACCAGCCCTAAACCTGCTTAGCTTCCGAGATCTGGCGAGATCAGGGCGTATTCAGGCTGGTATGGCCGTAAGCAAGGGAACAACTCTTGGTACACTATATAAAGTCAATGTGTCACTCACTCTGAAAGGGACACAGAAACGTATCCACTTTGTGACACAAACTGAGAAGCTCATGCCTCATTTCAATATATATATATATATATATATATATATATATATTTGAGTCTTGTTGGGGGAAGAGGGCATATCCTATGTTGATTTGATGACAAGTTCATTGACTAGGGCCCTATAAAATAGGCGTTAAGGACCGAATCACGGAATCCAGACATTAAACCGAAATTCAACAATATTCAAACATTTATTGAACTTAGTAAGAAATCAACTAAATCTATTCAACTTAGAAAAGCATTCATTTGCCCAAGTCAATCATAAGACATGAACAAAATGCATCAGTGATTCGTATTTTCCATGAACTTTCTGGCACGGCACAGGAATGCCCCTGTCTGTGTGCATGTGTGCGGTGCGCAGAGTGTCTACACTTTGTGTGCCAGTTAGCATGATGCTAATGATAACCTTCTTCTGGTAGGGAAGGAATGGCTTTCCCAAAACCTTCGCAAGTAAATGTTAACTACAAAGTAGCCTATGCCTGCCTGGCAGAATTATACCGTGATCATTTGCATCACTCAGTGGCCATTTGTTCTACAGCAACACCGCTTAACCAAACAAAGGTCTCTTCCCTGGTCTCGCTTGCATTTAAGGGTAGACTACACCCAAAATCTAAATGTCTTACATTTTTCCCCAGACCTCACAAATCGTCACCTGATAGGGTTTAAACATTGTTGTGGACATAGAACATCCAATTGTGCTGTTTTGCTATTAAAAAGGTGTCTTTTGAGAGCGAAAACCTGCCAAAAACAGGGACAAGCGGTCAACGGGGAAATCTAAACGGAGAAAAGGGAACTTGGGAATTAACGGAATCAGGCAAAACATTGAAGGGATATTATAGTGCCCTAATGGACTACAGACATTGACTGTCTCCTAGACTAAAAACAAAGGCTGCATGTACTGCCTATATTTTGAGGGAAACGCACTGTCCATTATTTGATTTGATCAGGGCAAAGCTGCACACACAAACTGCATTTAGTCCAATAACAATCCATGATATTATTAGGGTGATAAATAAAAGGCAGTTGCTCCATGACACAAGAGCACGCTCTACTGGGACAAAAAGCTTACAGCACATGGTATTCCCAGGCTGGTCTCCCATCCAAGTACTAACCAGGCCGACGCTGCTTAGCTTCCAGGATCGGACGAGATCGGGCGTATTCAGGCTGGTATGGCCGTAAGCGAGGGAACAACTCTTGGTACACTATATAAAGTCAATGTGTCACTCACTCTGAAAGGGACACACGTATCCACTTTGTGACACAAACTGAAGAAGCTCAACCCTTGTTCATTTCAATATATATATATATATATATATATATATATATATATTGAGTCTTGTTGGGGGAAGAGGGCATATCCTATGTTGATTTATGACAAGTTCATTGACTAGGGCCCTATAAAATAGGCGTTTTGGACTGAATCACGAATCCAGACATTAATCGAAATTCAACAATATTCAAACATTTATTGAACTTAGTAAGAAATCAACTAAATCTATTCAACTTGTTAGAAAACGCATTCATTTGCCCAAAGTAATCATAAGACATGAACAAAATGCATCAGTGATTCGTATTTCCATGAACTTTCTGAAACGGCACAGGAATGCCCTGTCTGTGTGCATGCGTGGCGGTCGAAGCGTGTGTCTACACTTTATGTAGCCACGTTAGCGATGATGGCTATCATAACCTTCTTCAGGTAGGAAGGATCGGCTTTCCACATAACCTGCAAGTAAATGTTAACTACAAAGTAGCCTGTGCCTGCCTGGCAGAATTATACCGTGATCATTTGCATCACTCCAGTGGCCATATGTTCTACAGCAACTACCGCTTAACCAAACAAAGGTCTCTTCCTGGTGCACGCTTGCATTTAGGGTAACTACACCCCAAAATCTAAATGTCTCCTACATTTTCCCAGAATCTCACGAAATGGTCACCTGATAGAGGTTTAAACATTGTTGTGGACATAGAACATCCAATTGTGCTGTTTTGCTATTAAAAGGTGTACTTTTGAGAGCGAAAACCTGCAAAACAGGGACAAACGGTCAACGGGGAAATCTAAACGGAGAAAAGGGAACTTGGGAATTAACGGAATCAGGCAAAACATGGAAGGGGAATTTTATAGTGCCCTAATGGACTACAGACATTGACTGTCTCCTAGACTAAAACAAAGGCTGCATGTACTGCCTATATTTTGAGGGAAACGACTGTCCATTATTTGATTTGATCAGGGCAGGGCACAACAAACTGCATTTAGTCCAATAACAATCCATGATATTATTAGGGTGATAAATAAAAGGCAGTTGCTCCATGACACAAGAGCACGCTCTACTGGGACAAAAAGCTTACAGCACCTGGTATTCCCAGGCGGTCTCCCATCCAAGTACACCAGGCCCGAACCCTGCTTAGCTTCCGAGATCCCATCGGGCGTATTCAGGCTGGTATGGCCGTAAGCGGGGAACAACTCTTGGTACACTATATAAAGTCAATGTGTCACTCACTCTGAAAGGGACACAGAAACGTATCCACTTTGTGACACAAACTGAAGAAGCTCAACCCTTGCTTCATTTCCAATATATATATATATATATATATATATATATATATATATATATATATATATTTATATATATTATAATATAATTTTTTTTTTTTTTTTTTTTTTATAGAGTCTTGGCGGGGAAGAGGGCATATCCTATGTTGATTTATGACAAGTTCATTGACTAGGGCCCTAAAAATAGAGGCGTTGCGGACCGAATCACGGAATCAGACAAAACTGAAATTCAACAATATTCAAAATTTATGGAACTTAGTAAGAAATCAACTAAATCTATTCAACTTGTTAGAAACATTCATTTGCCCAAGTCAATCATAAGACATGAAACAAAATGCATCAGTGATTCAGTATTTCCATGAACTTTCTGGCACGCACAGGAATGCCCCTGTCTGTGTGCATGTGTGCTGAGTCGTTATGCTGCTACACTTTGTGTAGCCGTTAGCGATGATGCTAATGATAACCTTCTTCTGGTAGAGGAATGAAAGGCTTTCCCCAAACCTTCGCAAGTAAATGTTAACTACAAGTAGCCATGCCTGCCTGGCAGAATTATACCGTGATCATTTGCATCACTCCAGTGGCCATTTGTTCTACAGCAACACCGCTTAACCAAACAAAGGTCTCTTCCTGGTGCACGCTTGCATTTAAGGGTAACTACACCCCAAAATCTAAATGTCTTACATTTTTCCCAGACCTCCAAATCGTCACCTGAGGTAGGGGTTTAAACATTGTTGTGGACATAGAACATCCAATTGTGCTGTTTTGCTATTAAAAGGTGTACCTTTGAGAGCGAAAACCTGCCAAAACAGGGACAAGCGGTCCGGGGAAATCTTAAACGGAGAAAAGGGAACTTGGGAATTAACGGAATCAGGCAAAACATTGAAGGGATTTTATAGTGCCTAATGGACTACAGACAATTGACTGTCTCCTAGACTAAAAACAAACTGCATGTACTGCCTATATTTTGAGGAAACGCACTGTCTCCATTATTTGATTTGATCAGGGCAGGGCAGCACACACAAACTACATTTAGTCCAATAACAATCCATGATATTGGGTGATAAATAAAGGCAGTTGCTCCATGACACAAGAGCACGCTCTACTGGGACAAAAGCTTACAGCAACTGGTATTCCAAGGTGGTCTCCCATCCAAGTACAAACCAGGCCAACCGGCCTGCTTAGCTTCCGTGATCGACGAGATCAGGCGTATTCAGGCTGGTATGGCCGTAGCGTAGGAACAACTCTTGGTACACTATATAAAGTCAATGTGTCACTCACTCTGAAAGGGACACAGAAACGTATCCACTTTGTGACACAAACTGAAGAAGCCAACCCCTGCGCTTACATTTCCAATATATATATATATATATATATATATATATATATATATATATATATATATATATATATGAGTCTTGTTGGGGAGGAGGGCATATCCTATCGTTGATTTATGACAAGTTCATTGACTAAGGCCCTATAAAATTAGGTTGACGGACAATCACGGAATCCAGACAAACCGAAATTCAACAATATTCAAACATTTACTGAACTTAGTAAGAAATCAACTAAATCTATTCAACTTGTTAGAAAACGCATTCATTTGCCCAAGTCAATCATAAGACATGAACAAAATGCATCAGTGATTCGTATTTCCAGAACTTTCTGTACAGGCACAGGAATGCCCCTGTCTGTGTGCATGTGTGCGGTGCCGTATGTCTACACTTTGTGTAGCAGTGCGGATGATGCTAATGATAACCTTCTTCTGGTAGGGAAGGAATGGCTTTCCCAAAACCTTCGCAAAGTAAATGTTAACTACAAAGTAGCCTATGCCTGCCTGGCAGAATTATACCGTGATCATTTGCATCACTCCAGTGGCCATTTGTTCTACAGCAACACCGCTTAACCAAACAAAGGTCTCTTCCTGGTGCACGCGTGCATTTAAGGGTAACTACACCCAAAATCTAAATGTCTTACATTTTTCCCAGACCTCACAAATCGTCACCTGATAGGGTTTAAACATTGTTGTGGACATAGAACATCCAATTGTGCTGTTTTGCTATTAAAAGGTGTACTTTTGAGAGCGAAAACTACAAAACAGGGACAAGCGGTCAACGGGGAAATCTAAACGGAGAAAAGGAACTTGGGGAATTAACGGAATCAGGCCAAAACATTGAAGGGATATTATAGTGCCCCTAATGGACTACAGACATTGACTGTCTCTAGACTAAAAACAAAGGCCGCATGTACTGCCTATATTTTGAGGGAAACGCACTGTCCATTATTTGATTTGATCAGGGCAAAGCTGCACACACAAACTGCATTTAGTCCAATAACAATCCATGATATTATTAGGGTGATAAATAAAAGGCAGTTGCTCCATGACACAAGAGCACGCTCTACTGGGACAAAAAAGCTACAGCACCTGGTTTCCCCAGGCGGTCTCCCATCCAAGTACTAACCAGGCCCGAATCCTGCTTAGCTTCCGAGATCGGACGAGATCGGGCGTATTCAGGCTGGTATGGCCGTAAGCGAGGGAACAACTCTTGGTACACTATATAAAGTCAATGTGTCACTCACTCTGAAAGGGACACAGAAACGTATCCACTTTGTGACACAAACTGAAGAAGCTCAACCCTTGCCATAATATATATATATATATATATATATATATATTTGAGTCTTGTTGGGGGGAAGAGGGCATATCCTATGTTGATTTATGACAAGTTCATTGACTAGGGCCCTATAAAATAGGCGTATGGACCGAATCACGGAATCCAGACATTAAACCGAAAATTCAGCAATATTCAAACATTTATTGAACTTAGTAAGAAATCAACTAAATCTATTCAACTTGTTAGAAAAACGCATTCATTTGCCCAAGTCAATCATAAGACATGAACAAAATGCATCAGTGATTCGTATTTCCATGAACTTTCTGTACGGCACAGGAATGCCCCTGTCTGTGTGCATGTGTGCGGTGCGCGCGTATGTCTACACTTTGTGTAGCCGTTAGCGATGATGCTAATGATAACCTTCTTCTGGTAGGGAAGGAATGGCTTTCCCCAAACCTTCGCTAAGTAAATGTTAACTACAAAGTAGCCTATGCCTGCCTGGCAGAATTATACCGTGATCATTTGCATCACTCCAGTGGCCATTTGTTCTACAGCAACACCGCTTAACCAAACAAAGGTCTCTTCCTGGTGCACGCTTGCATTTAAGGGTAACTACACCCCAAAATCTAAATGTCTTACATTTTTCCCAGACCTCACAAATCGTCACCTGATAGGGTTTAAACATTGTTGTGGACATAGAACATCCAATTGTGCTGTTTTGCTATTAAAAGGTGTACTTTTGAGAGCGAAAACCTGCCAAAACAGGGACAAACGGTCAACGGGAAATCTAAACGGAGAAAAGGGAACTTGGGAATTAACGGAATCAGGCAAAACATTGAAGGGATTTTATAGTGCCCTAATGGACTACAGACATTGACTGTCTCCTAGACTAAAAACAAAGGCTGCATGTACTGCCTATATTTTGAGGGAAACGCACTGTCCATTATTTGATTTGTTCAGGGCAGGGCAGCACACACAAACTGCATTTAGTCCAATAACAATCCATGATATTATTAGGGTGATAAATAAAAGGCAGTTGCTCCATGACACAAGAGCACACTGTACTGGGACAGAAAGCTTACAGCACCTGGTATTCCCAGGCGGTCTCCCATCCAAGTACTGACCAGGCTCCGACCCTGCTTAGCTTCCGAGATCGGACGACAAGATGGGTATTCAGGCTGGTATGGCCGTAAGCGAGGGAACAACTCTTGGTACACTATATAAAGTCAATGTGTCACTCACTCTGAAAGGGACACAGAAACGTATCCACTTTGTCACACAAACTGAAGAAGCTCAACCCTTGCTTACATTTCCAATATAATATATATATATATATATATATATATATATTTGAGTCTTGTTGGGGGGAAGAGGGCATATCCTATGTTGATTTATGACAAGTTCATTGACTAGGGCCTATAAAATAGGCGTTGCGGACCGAATCACGGAATCCAGACATTAAACCGAAATTCAACAATATTCAAACATTTATTGAACTTAGTAAGAAATCAACTAAATCTATTCAACTTGTTAGAAAACGCATTCATTTGCCCAAGTCAATCATAAGACATGAACAAAATGCATCAGTGATTCGTATTTCCATGAACTTTCTGAAACGGCACAGGAATGCCCCTGTCTGTGTGCATGTGTGCGGTTGGCAGCGTGATGTCTACACTTTGTGTAGCCGTTAGCGATGATGCTAATGATAACCTTCTTCTGGTAGGGAAGGAATGGCTTTCCCCAAAACCTTCGCAAGTAAATGTTAACTACAAAGTAGCCTATGACTGCCTGGCAGAATTATACCGTGATCATTTGCATCACTCCAGTGGCCATTTGTTCTACAGCAACACCGCTTTAACCAAACAAAGGTCTCTTCCTGGTGCACGCTTGCATTTAAGGGCAACTACACCCCAAAATCTAAATGTCTTACATTTTTCCCAGACCTCACAAATGGTCACCTGATAGGGTTTAAACATTGTTGTGGACATAGAACATCCAATTGTGCTGTTTTGCTATTAAAAGGTGTACTTTTGAGAGCGAAAACCTGCCAAAACAGGGACAAACGGTCAACGGGGAAATCTAAACGGAGAAAAGGGAACTTGGGAATTAACGGAATCAGGCAAAACATGGAAGGGATTTTATAGTGCCTAATGGACTACAGACATTGACTGTCTCCTAGACTAAAAACAAAGGCTGCATGTACTGCCTATATTTTGAGGGAAACGCACTGTCCATTATTTGATTTGATCAGGGCAGGGCAGCACACACAAACTGCATTTAGTCCAATAACAATCCATGATATTATTAGGGTGATAAATAAAAGGCAGTTGCTCCATGACACAAGAGCACGCTCTACTGGGACAAAAAAGCTTACAGCACATGGTATTCCCCAGGCGGTCTCCCATCCAAGTACTAACCAGGCCCGACCCTGCTTAGCTTCCGAGATCGGGCGTATTCAGGCTGGTATGGCCGTAAGCGAGGAACAACTCTTGGTACACTATATAAAGTCAATGTGTCACTCACTCTGAAAGGGACACAGAAACGTATCCACTTTGTGACACAAACTGAAGAAGCTCAACCCTTACATTTCCAATATATATATATATATATATATATATATATATATATATATATATATATGAGTCTTGTTGGGGGGGGGGGGGAAGAGGGCATATCCTATGTTGATTTATGACAAGTTCATTGACTAGGGCCCTATAAAATAGGCGTTGCGGACCGAATCACGGAATCCAGACAAACCGAAATTCAACAATATTCAAAAATTTATTGAACTTAGTAAGAAATCAACTAAATCTATTCAACTTGTTAGAAAACGCATTCATTTGCCCAAGTCAATCATAAGACATGAACAAAATGCATCAGTGATTCGTATTTCCATGAACTTTCTGGCACGGCACAGGAATGCCCCTGTCTGTGTGCATGTGTGCGGTGCGCGCGTATGTCTACACTTTGTGTAGCCGTTAGCGATGATGCTAATGATAACCTTCTTCTGGTAGGGAAGGAATGGCTTTCCCCCAAAACCTTCGCAAGTAAATGTTAACTACAAAGTAGCCTATGCCTGCCTGGCAGAATTATACCGTGATCATTTGCATCACTCCAGTGGCCATTTGTTCTACAGCAACACCGCTTAACCAAACAAAGGTCTCTTCCTGGTGCACGCTTGCATTTAAGGGTAACTACACCCCAAAATCTAAATGTCTTACATTTTTCCCAGACCTCACAAATGGTCACCTGATAGGTTTAAACATTGTTGTGGACATAGAACATCCAATTGTGCTGTTTTGCTATTAAAAGGTGACTTTTGAGAGCGAAAACCTGCCAAAACAGGGACAAACGGTCAACGGGGAAATCTAAACGGAGAAAAGGGAACTTGGGAATTAACGGAATCAGGCAAAACATTGAAGGGATTTTATAGTGCCCTAATGGACTACAGACATTGACTGTCTCTAGACTAAAAACAAAGGCTGCATGTACTGCCTATATTTTGAGGGAAACGCACTGTCCATTATTTGATTTGTTCAGGGCAGGGCAGCACACACAAACTGCATTTAGTCCAATAACAATCCATGATATTATTAGGGTGATAAATAAAAGGCAGTTGCTCCATGACACAAGAGCACACTCTACTGGGACAAAAAGCTTACAGCACCTGGTATTCCCAGGCGGTCTCCCATCCAAGTACTGACCAGGCCCGACCCTGCTTAGCTTCCGAGATCGGACGAGATCAGGCGTATTCAGGCTGGTATGGCCGTAGCAAGGGAACAACTCTTGGTACACTATATAAAGTCAATGTGTCACTCACTCTGAAAGGGACACAGAAACGTATCCACTTTGTGACACAAACTGAAGAAGCTCAACCCTTGTGCTTACAATTAATATATATATATATATATATATATATATATATATATTTGAGTCTTGTTGGGGGAAGAGGGCATATCCTATGTTGATTTATGACAAGTTCATTGACTAGGGCCCTATAAAATAGGCGTTGCGACCGAATCACGGAATCCAGACATTAAACCGAAATTCAACAATATTCAAACATTTATTGAACTTAGTAAGAAATCAACTAAATCTATTCAACTTGTTAAAACGCATTCATTTGCCCAAGTCAATCATAAGACATGAACAAAATGCATCAGTGATTCGTATTTCCATGAACTTTCTGAACGGCACAGGAATGCCCTGTCTGTGTGCATGTGTGCGGTGCGTATGTCTACACTTTGTGTAGCCGTAGCGATGATGCTAATGATAACCTTCTTCTGGTAGGGAAGGAATGGCTTTCCCCAAAACCTTCGCAAGTAAATGTTAACTACAAAGTAGCCTATGCCTGCCTGGCAGAATTATACCCGTGATCATTTGATACTCCAGTGGCCATTTGTTCTACAGCAACACCGCTCTTAACCAAACAAAGGTCTCTTCCTGGTGCACGCTTGCATTTAAGGGTAACTACACCCCAAAATCTAAATGTCTTACATTTTTCCCAGACCTCACAAATGGTCACCTGATAGGGTTTTAAACATTGTTGTGGACATAGAACATCCAATTGTGCTGTTTTGCTATTAAAAAGGTGTACTTTTGAGAGCGAAAACCTGCCAAAACAGGGACAAACGGTCAACGGGGAAATCTAAACGGAGAAAAGGGAACTTGGGAATTAACGGAATCAGGCAAAACATTGAAGGGATTTTATAGTGCCCTAATGGACTACAGACATTGACTGTCTCCTAGACTAAAAACAAAGGCTGCATGTACTGCCTATATTTTTGAGGGAAACGCACTGTCCATTATTTGATTTGATCAGGGCAGGGCAGCACACACAAACTGCATTTAGTCCAATAACAATCCATGATATTATTAGGGTGATAAATAAAAGGCAGTTGCTCCATGACACAAGAGCACGCTCTACTGGGACAAAAAGCTTACAGCACATGGTATTCCCAGGCGGTCTCCCATCCAAGTACTAACCAGGCCCGACCCTGCTTAGCTTCCGAGATCGGAGATCGGGCGTATTCAGGCTGGTATGGCCGTGCGCGAGGGAACAACTCTTGGTACACTATATAAAGTCAATGTGTCACTCACTCTGAAAGGGACAGCAGAAACGTATCCACTTTGTGACACAAACTGAAGAAGCTCAACCCTTGCTTACATTTCCAATATATATATATATATATATATATATATATATGTTTGAGTCTTGTTGGGGGGGAAGAGGGCATATCCTATGTTGATTTATGACAAGTTCATTGACTAGGGCCCTATAAAATAGGCGTTGGACCGAATCACGGAATCCAGACATTAACGAAATTCAACAATATTCAAAAATTTATTGAACTTAGTAAGAAATCAACTAAATCTATTCAACTTGTTAGAAAACGCATTCATTTGCCCAAGTCAATCATAAGACATGAACAAAAAATGCATCAGTGATTCGTATTTCCATGAACTTTCTGGCACGGTAAGGAATGCCCCTGTCTGTGTGCATGTGTGCGGTGCGCAGCGTATGTCTACACTTTGTGTAGCCGGAAGGCTGATGATGCTAATGATAACCTTCTTCTGGTAAGGAAGGGAATGGCTTTCCCCAAAACCTTCAAGTAAATGTGTAACTACAAAGTAGCCTATGCCTGCCTCAGAATTATACCGTGATCATTTGCATCACTCCAGTGGCCATTTGTTCTGCCAGCAACACCGCTTAACCAAACAAAGGTCTCTTCCTGGTGCACGGCATTTAAGGGTAACTACACCCCAAAATCTAAATGTCTTGCATTTTTCCCAGACCTCACAAATCGTCACCTGATAGGGTTTAAAAACATTGTTGTGGACATAGAACATCAATTGTGCTGTTTTGCTATTAAAAGGGTGTACTTTTGAGGCGAAAACCTGCCAGAAACAGGGACAAACGGTCAACGGGAAATCTAAACGGGAAAAGGGAACTTGGGAATTAACGGAATCAGGCAAAACATTGAAGGGATATTATAGTGCCTAATGGACTACAGACATTGACTGTCTCCCTAGACTAAAAACAAAGGCTGCGTGACTGCCTATATTTTGAGGGGACGCACTGTCCATTATTTGATTTCGATCAGGGCATGGGCTGCACACACAAACCGCATTTAGTCCAATAACAATCCAATATTAGGGTGATAAATAAAAGGCAGTTGCTCCATGACACAAGAGCACGCTCTACTGGGACAAAGCTTACAGCACATGGTATTCCCAGGCGGTCTCCCATCCAAGTACTAACCAGGCCCCCGACCCTGCTTAGCTTCACGGACGAGATCGGGCGTATTCAGGCTGGTATGGCCGTAAGCGGAGGAACAACTCTTGGTACACTATATATAAAGTCAATGTGTCACTCACTCTGAAAGGGACACAGAAACGTATCACTTTGTGACACAAACTGAAGCTAAACACTTGCTTACATTTTCCAATATATATATATATATATATATATTATTTTTTAATATGAGTCTTGTTGGGGGGGAAGAGTATCCTATGTTGATTTATGACAAGTTCATTGACTAGGCCCTATAAAATAGGCGTTGCGGACCGAATCACGGAATCCAGACATTAAACCGAAATTCAACAATATTCAAACATTTATTGAACTTAGTAAGAAATCAACTAAATCTATTCAACTTGTTAGAAAAACGCATTCATTTGCCCAAGTCAATCATAAGACATGAACAAAATGCATCAGTGATTCGTATTTCCATGAACTTTCTGGCACGGCACAGGAATGCCCCTGTCTGTGTGCATGTGTGCGGGCGTATGCTCTACACTTGTGTGCTAGCCGTAGCGATGATGCTAATGATAACCTTCTTCTGGTAGGGAAGGAATGGCTTTCCCCTAAAACCTTCGGCAAGTAAAATGTTAACTACAAAGTAGCCTATGCCTGCCTGGCAGAGGTATACCGTGATCATTTGCATCACTCAGTGGCCATTTGTTCTACAGCAACACCGCTTAACCAAACAAAGGTCTCTTCCTGGTGCACGCTTGCATTTAAGGGTAACTACACCCCAAAATCTAAATGTCTTACATTTTTCCCAGACCTCACAAATCGTCACCTGATAGGGTTTAAACATTGTTGTGGACATAGAACATCCAATTGTGCTGTTTTGCTATTAAAAGGTGTACTTTTGAGAGCGAAAACCTGCCAAAACAGGGACATGCGGTCAACGGGGAAATCTAAACGGAGAAAAGGGAACTTGGGAATTAGCGGAATCAGGCAAAACATTGAAGGGATTTTATAGTGTCCTAATGGACTACTGACATTGACTGTCTCCTAGACTAAAAACAAAGGCTGCATGTACTGCCTATATTTTGAGGGGAAAGCACTGTCCATTATTTGATTTGATCAGGCAAAGCTGCACACACAAACTGCGGCTAGTCCCACAATAACAATCCATGATATTATTAGGGTGATAAATAAAAGGCAGTTGCTCCATGACACAAGGAGCACGCTCTACTGGGACAAAAAAGCTTACAGCATGGTATTCCCAGGCGGTCTCCCATCCAGAGTACTAACCAGGCCCGACCCTGCTTAGCTTCCAACGGACGAGATCGGGCGTATTCAGGCTGGTATGGCCTGTCAAGCGAGGGAACAACTCTTGGTACACTATATAAAGTCAATGTGTCACTCACTCTGAAAGGGACACAGAAACGTATCACTTTGTGACACAAACTGAAGAAGCTCAGCCCAACTCTATACATTTACAATATATATATATAGTATATATATATATATATATATATATATATATATATATATATATATATATGAAGTCTTGTTGGGGGGGAAGAGGGCATATCCTATGTTGATTTATGACAAGTTCATTGACTAAGGCCCTATAAAATAGGCGTTCGGACCGAATCACGGAATCCAGACATTAAACCGAAATTCAACAATATTCAAACATTTATTGAACTTAGTAAGAAATCAACTAAATCTATTCAACTTGTTAGAAAACGCATTCATTTGCCCAAGTCAATCATAAGACATGAACAAAATGCATCAGTGATTTCGTATTTCCATGAACTTTCTGGCACGGCACAGGAATGCCCCTGTCTGTGTGCATGTGTGCGGTGCGCGCGTATGTCTACACTTTGTGTAGCCGTTAGCGATGATGCTAATGATTAACCTTCTTCTGGTAGGGAAGGAATGGCTTTCCCCAAAACCTTCGCAAGTAAATGTTAACGGTACAAGTAGCCTATGACTGCCTGGCAGAATTATACCGTGATCATTTGCATCACTCCAGTGGCCATTTGTTCTACAGCAACACCGCTTAACCAAACAAAGGTCTCTTCCTGGTGCACGCTTGCATTTAAGGAGTAACTACACCCCCAAAATCTAAATGTCTTACATTTTTCCCAGACCTCACAAATGGTCACCTGATAGGTTTAAACATTGTTGTGGACATAGAACATCCAATTGTGCTGTTTTTGCTATTAAAAGGTGTACTTTTGAGAGCGAAAACCTGCCAAAACAGGGACAAACGGTCAACGGGAAATCTAAAGGAGAAAAGGGAACTTGGGAATTAACGGAATCAGGCAAAACATTGAAGGGATTTTATAGTTCCCTAATGGACTACAGACATTGACTGTCTCCTGAACTAAAAACAAAGGCTGCATGTACTGCCTATATTTTGCGGGAAACGCACTGTCCATTATTTGATTTGTTCAGGGCAGGGCAGCACACACAAACTGCATTTAGTCCAATAACAATCCATGATATTATTAGGGTTTGATAAATAAAAGGCAGTTGCTCCATGACACAAGAGCACACTGTACTGGGACAGAAGAGCGCACCCCTGGTATTCCCAGGCGGTCTCCCATCCAAGTGCTCACCAGCCGACCTGCTTAGCTTCCGAGATCGGACGAGATCGGCGTATTCAGGCTGGTTTGGCCGTTAGCGAGACAACTCTTGGTACACTATATAAAGTCAATGTGTCACTCACTCTGAAAGGACACAGAAACGTATCCACTTTGTGACACAAACTGAAGAAGCTCAACCTTGCTTACATTTCCAATATATATATATATATATATATATATATTTGAGTCTTGTTGGGGGAGGAGGGCATATCCTATGTTGATTTATGACAAGTTCATTGACTAGGCCCTACAAAATAGGCGTGCTGGACGAATCACGGAATCCAGACATTAAACCGAAATTCAACAATATTCAAACATTTATTGAACTTAGTAAGAAATCAACTAAATCTATTCAACTTGTTAGAAAACCACTGGCTCTAACCTCTCTCTCTTCATTACTATTATGAAAACCCCTACACATTTGAATGCGTGTTGACTCACATCCACACCAAGGTCCAGGAGGTACTTGACCACACTGATCATTCCACTGAGGGAGGCTGCAGAGTGGAGAGGGGTGTAGGCCTTCTTGTTTTACAGGACACCTCTGATCCATGAGAGGCCAGCAGTTTCACCACCTCAATGTGCCCTGATGAGAGAGAGAGGGAGGGATAAAAAGATAGAGAGAGAGAGAGAGAGAGAGAGAGAGAGAGAAAGAGAGAGAGAGAGAGAGAGAGAGAGAGAGAGAGAAGAGAGAGAGTAGGAGGAGAGGGGGTTAAGAGAGAAACAGAGATACAAACACAGAGAGATAGGCAGAGAGAGGGAGAGATAGATTAGTTTACAGTGGTACACAGCACCTAAGCAACACCTACATCATGTTAGTACAACTGAAAAACATCTAATCAACCTACTTAGTACATGATTCTGACATAATAACACACTAGACGTGGCTCATACAGCTGAGCTGTGAGACTAACACACAGTCCATTCATTCATTCATTCATTGGTATAAAGGACATTAGTCAGAATGTAAATGATGTGGTAAACTCATCACCCATGTAAGCAGCCCAGTGGATTGCTCGCGATCCTTCTTGTCAAAGGCATTAATGTTGGCTCCTCTGGAGAGAAGCAGCCTCACCATCTAACAGGAGAGGAGAGAGAGAGAAACAAAACACAGGTTGAGGAAAACTAAACAGCAAAATCCGCTAAATCTGGCTTCAAAAGCCTTCCTTTAAAATTATATATTTTGTATTCACAATGAATGAAAGATAACATGTAAAGACATGGTACATTTCTCCCCTTTAGTCCCCTTGACCTCCCCTCCTCCCCCAGAATGCCTCCAAACACATTTAAAAAGAAAGGGAAAGTAATTGAGTTACATGTCAGAAAACAAAACAAAAGTATACAACGTTACTTCAAGCAAAAATGTAATAGCCTAACAATTTCAGGTGATTAAGTGATTTTATAGGCCTATATAGCAGTAATCTCAAGGTGGGGCCAAGAGTACTAATCTGGAGGAAGTGTTTGGAGCTGTTCAAAATAGGATATCATCGGGTCCCAGGAGGAATAAAATGAGTTGGTTGACCCCTCGAATGGTAACCTCATTTTTCTCATTTTCTCGGCCCAGGAACAGCTTCAGATCTTTGAGCCAAAGAGAGGCTAAGGGAGGATTGATAGATTTCCAATCCAATAAAATCCTTCTGCGGGCTAACATGGAGGCAAAGGCAATGGCATCTAGCTGTCTATTGGTCAGAGAAGGATTGTTGTTTGGTACTCCAAAAATAGCCATTTCTGCACTTAGGCTGCAACTTTATATCAAATGCTTCAGAAAGGGTTTTAAATAGTGGACAAATAATCTGCCAGCGGGGACAGGACCAGAACATGTGGGTCGAGTCACGCAAGGAGCTTTTACACCTGTCACATGTACCATCAATATTTGGGTAGAATTTGGACAATCTGGCCTTACTGAAATGGATACGGTAAAGTACCTTAAACTGTATAAGGCTGAGCCGGGCACAAGAGGAGCTTCCATTTACCCTCAGTAAGGCATTTCACACTCAGATCGGATTTTATTCAAAGCCTCCTCTGAACAAACTCAAGCATACAACTAGGGCTGTGATGGTCATGGAACTTCGGGTGTCGGTGATTGGCGTGTCTTATGCTACGTGGTCATCGACAAAACTGACAGCTGACAGGGGGCGGGACGGACATTAGCAAAGGAAAACATTAGCGCGTTTAGGCCAGTCTTGCTCTCAAGTTTGGGGAAGCTAATTTTCTCCATGAAAAATATCAAGCATTCCATGCATCATCACATTTGCAAACTTATAAAAAAAAAAATTGTTCACCTTTATTTAACCAGGTAAGCCAGTTGAGAACAAGTTCTCATTTACAACTGCGACCTGGCCAAGATAAAGCAAAGCAGTGCGATAAAAACAACACAGAGTTACATTTGGGGTAAAAAAACATAAAGTCAAAAATACAACAGAAAATATATATACAGTGTGTGCAAATGTAGCAAGTTATGGAGGTAAGGCAATAAATAGGCTATAGTGCAGAATAATTACAATAGTATTAACACTGGAATGCTAGATGTGCAAGAGATTATGTGCAAATAGAGATACTGGGGTGCAAAAGAGCAAAATAAATAACAATATAGGGATGAGGTAGTTGGGTGGGCTAATTTCAGATGGGCTGTGTACAGGTGCAGTGATCGTAAGGTGCTCTGACAACTGATGCTTAACGTTATTGAGGGAGATAAGAGTCTCCAGCTTCAGAGATTTTTGCAATTCGTTCCAGTCATTGGCAGCAGAGAACTGGAAGGAATGGCGGCCAAAGGAGGTGTTGGCTTTGGGAATGACCAGTGAGATATACCTGCTGGAGCGCAGACTACGGGTGGGTGCTGCTATGGTGACCAATGAGCTAAGATAAGGCGGGGATTTGCCTAGCAGTGATTTATAGATGGCCTGGAGCCAGTGGGTTTGGCAACGAACATGTAGTGAGGACCAGCCAACAAGAGCGTACAGGTCACAGTGGTGGGTAGTGTGTGGGGCTTTGGAGACAAAACGGATGGCACTGTGATAGACTACATCCAGTTTGCTGAGTAGAGTGTTGGAGGCTATTTTGTAAATGACATCGCCGAAGTCAAGGATCGGTAGGATAGTCAGTTTACGAGGGCATGTTTGGCAGCATGAGTGAAGGAGGCTTTGTTTGCGAAATAGGAAGCCGATTCTAGATTTAACTTTGGATTGGAGATTCTTTATGTGAGTCTGGAAGGAGAGTTTACAGTCTAACCAGACACCTAGGTATTTGTAGTTGTCCACATACTCTAGGTCAGACCCGTCGAGAGTGGTGATTCTAGTCGGGTGGGCGGGTGCCAGCAGCGTTCGATTGAAAAGCATACATTTAGTTTTACTAGTGTTTAAGAGCAGTTGGAGGCTACTGAAGGAGTGTTGTATGGCATTGAAGCTCGTTTGGAGGTTTGTTAACACAGTGTCCAATGAAGGGCCAGATGTATACAAAATGGTGTCGTCTGCGTAGAGGTGGATCTGAGAGTCACCAGCAGCAAGAGCGACATCATTGATATACACGGAGAAAAGTGTCGGCCCAAGAATTGAACCCTGTGGCACCCCCATAGAGACTGCCATAGGTCCAGACAACAGGCCCTCCGATTTGACACACTGAACTCTATCTGAGAAGTAGTTGGTGAACCAAGGCGAGGCAGTCATTTGAGAAACCAAGGCTATTTAGTCTGCCAATAAGAATGCGGTGGTTGACAGAGTCGAAAGCCTTGGCCAGGTCGATGAAGACGGCTGCACAGTACTGTCTATTATCAATTGCGGTTATAATATCGTTTAGGACCTTGAGCGTGGCTGAAGTGCACCCATGACCAGCTCGGAACTTATGTAAAATAGCTGACTATTCCTAATGTGATTAGTAAATTGGATAGTCATAATTTAGGCTAATAATATAACTCAATCACAGGCTGTTCAATGCAGCGGGTGGTGGAGTAAGGTTTCTTTTCACTGGAAAAATGTGGCCTTTTATTATTTTAAAATCACGCAATTCTACTACACTTTATATGACTAGAGAGATTAGCAGAATCTTTTTCAACACGACTTTCAAGTGGCACTGACCCAGTGATAAAGACAGTGAATATGCACACTCACCGGGGATATAGCCGATGCCAATAATACTGTTCCCTCAATTAAGTTGAGGATTTTGATCATTAAAAAGACATTAGTATTTTCATCTTCTTCTCTTTGAAGCAATAAGCCAATTGCTTTCCAAACTGTTTTCCCTCCATTGTATTTTGAAAAATTGCGATATGCCTGGTTGAGCCTCTCTTTCACTGACATTCACAACTCAACAGTCATCTATTTGGAAGCCTATTCGCCGCACTCCGCTGCCTTCCGACAGGCTACAGCGATTTAAAACAATCCAGAAGAAGCTAATGATCATGCTTTCTGGTATAGTATACACACGTAACATGTAGGATTCCCAGAATATGTTCTATATTCTCATTATTAACTCATTATAATCAGTGGTTTAATTAGAGTATGATTGGCTAAATAAAACAATGGGCCTATGGTAATGCAACATTAAGTGATTCAAGGAAACTAGCCTATTTTGTTTGTTTATTTGCTCGGGCATCTGAATTACAATTATTCATGAACAATAATTTTGCATAGCTTATTCTTTTAACATTGAATAGCCTATAAATGGTTATTACAGCTTAGTTATTAAAACTTCATTTCTCACAAGAATGAGGTTGTGAATTGGGAGGTTCAGCTCGGTCTGGGCCTTACTAGGTCCCTCTTTTAAATCGCCAGCTCTGCTAAAAGTGCCCACCAGAGTTCTACATAGGCCTAGAACACGGCCTGTGCTCTGGCTTCACATTGATGGTGACAGCGAGATGGAGATTGTGGCCAAAGCAATTTAGCCAAGGCCAGTTCAGTTGCCTCACTTCAGCCACAATGTTGGCCCTGTTGTCTGTGGCGATACAGGACATTAGATTTTCGTCAAGGGCCCAGTCAAGGAATTCCGGAATGTGGTTGTTTCCAAACAGTTGGATTTCAGTGTCCAGTCTTTCGTCAGATAGTGCACTGTTAGGTTCATGTAAGGAGTCATATTTACACTTGACCACATGTCCATATTCAGTGCAAAAAATAAACAAATCTACGTCCTTTAGCTCTGCCTGAACCTCCCCCCTTCACCTTGTTGAACAAGGTAGGGACCGCTGTTTGAGACAAATACTTTCTCCCCGGTAACTCGTATAGTCTGTCAAATTTCCAGAGCATTTATTTGAAGGCGGGTTTCTCCACCGTTAAGTAAAGGCACCATTCCTATGACTAAATAACTGAGTTCCAGTGTCTGGCAGTGCTCGCCACTTATCGGTGTCCCGTTTGTGGTGCTGGAATTCTTAGTAGGTAGCCTATGGGTTTTGCGCATATTCTGCAAACAGGCTGGCCAAGTCATCTGGTTCTCCATCGTCGTTAGGTGTGAAACTGAAATGTGCCCAAACAGGTTGTTATGGGTGTTTTTTGCAATGAGAGCCATCTTTTTCACCTCACTCCTCTGATCTACTGTAACAATGAAAAAGGTCAGAGGTGAAGGTCAGAGGTCAGAGGCTACCCACCCACCCCCAGCCTGTAGGCTATAGATCTAGAGGTACTATAGTTACCCCCGGTCCCCACTTTTCACCTCACCCCCCCTCTTCAATTAACCTGAATTGACCTTCAAAGATTCTCTCCTATTCGCGCATAGAGCAGATTTGGTGATTGCGGTGCATCAAAAGATAGTCCATCTATTAAACTGTCTATATCTCCTCCAACTAAGTCAGCAAAACAATACCATATAATCAATAGTTAACACTCCCGCTATGGATAAAGTATATCTACATTAAAATAAAGGTGATAAAACATTTTATGGAGAGAAAATCATACTTCTTTTTGGTTTTGGCGGTAATTTTATTTTCATGGTGTTCTTCATCCAAAACCGTCAATGTCACGGTTATCCAATTACCGTCACAGCCCTACATACAACCATTGTAAGTAATCGGATGCACAGTAAGCTCAACGTGGGGATAGGGCAGGTATAAAGTGTAGACTACAGTGTGTAATCATGTCCATGCTAATTGCTAACCTCCTGGTGTCCACTGAAGGCTGCATGGTGCAGCGCCGTGCGCCCGGCCCGGTCTGACACGTTACTGAGGAGAGGGACCAGGGCCTCGGCACAGCGGACTGCCTTATTGGCCGCAGCGATGTGGAGCGGCGTTTGCCAGTTCTTGTCCCTGGCGTTCACGTCAGTAGTGTTTCAATAACACCTGGACAGCCTCCTACAGGAACACAGTTCAAATCATGTTCAACTTTGTTTAAAGTGCATTTAAAAATCACAACACACTTAACAGTCAAACACATATGCACAGGAGTGTGTGTGAGGGGCTGACAGTATCACTACACGTACCTCACTGCAGGAAGCCAAGGCCCGGTGCAGAGGAGTGAGCCACTTGTTGTCTTTGGCATTTACTCTGGCTCCTGGGACACAGACAGAAAAAACAGGTGACAGACCGACAGGGGACAGACCGACAGGGGACACATTCAGTGCCTAACAACACACTATACAATACAAGTAAAATGATATACAACATAATTCTGACAAAATAAATGACATACCTGTACACGAAGAGACAACACACAATAAGCTTAGCCCTTGGTGCAGCCACAGCTCTCGGGCACCTGCGTGAGCACATAGAAACTCACTGTCTAATCAGAGACTTCCAACACATTAGTTCCCACAATGAGTTCATCAACCTGCCCATCAACAATAAGCACTGGGACTACATAACAGAAGCCATAAAGTTGAATTTTTAAGTCACACATGCCCACTGGGCTAGTTTGTTCCCACCACAACCCACCAGGATGATGTCTGAAGGAGCTAGAAAGTTCCCCTCTACCACTCCTGCCTCCCTCAACCGAGGTACAATATCTGCGCGCAGAGTAGTAGCCATGGACCCACTATCTAACATCCCCTTCAGCTCAACTTTATCCTGTACTAGCACAGTGGTGTAAAACAAACTGTCATTCTGAGTAATTCTCATTGTGTTCTGAAAAATGACTGTGTTGTTCTTGGGTACTGACTCACAAAAGTAAGAATAAACAGATTGGATATCATCATCAGTGGAGGAAAAATAAGAATGCCCCACATTGCCCTCCTCAGAACGGAGGCTTTCTAGTTTTCCTGAGACCTGCCAGTCTGTCCACATCCAGGGTTCTGTCGCTGCCCAGCCTCACTACAGTCAAAGCTCATGTGGCCCGGAGAAAAGCACTTGGCCTTTACAGCTGGTGCATCTGACACTGAGCTTTGGTCCAGTGATTAGTGCTTCCACAGTCAGCGCACTCATGCTGAAGTTTGTGGAACTGTTTACGGGGCCCTCTACATTTAACATGTTTAAGTCATTTAGCAGACGCTCTTATCCAGAGCGACTTACAGTTAGTGCATACGTTACTTTTTTTCCTTACCCCCCGTGGGAATCGAACCCACAACCCTGGCGTTGCAAACACCATGCTCTACGAACTGAGCCGGCCATTCCCTCCACTACCCTAGGCGACGCTGGTCCAATTGTGTGCCGCCCCATGGGTCTCCCGGTCGCGGCCGGCTACGACAGAGCCTGGATTCAAACCAGGATCTCTAGTGGCACAGCTAGCACTGCGATGTAGTGCCTTAGACCACTGTGCCACTCACAGACTGAGTATTGCTGAGTATTGCTGACCAGAGCCTTCTCTAACAAAGTCAAAACTTTCTTTAATGTCCCACCCTCAGATACAGATGATGCCTGGTCTGGTTCACGGCCACATTGAGAAAAGATGACACATTAGGTCTTTTCACAGGACCCACTCCCTCCTGAGGGCAGTCAAAAAACAGCAGCAACCTGCTGTGAAAGTTGTGTTCTACATGCTTTACGTTCCCTTAACAGTTCATCCAACCGATCCTGTACCTCACTGGCTGTCCAGTCACGAATGGGTTTGCTCTTGAACACTTGGGCCAACTCTTTATCAGGACAGTTGCGTACAAACATGACTGCCAATTCTGAGCACTGATTGGGTAAGGTCCTGCCCTCACTCACAAGGTACTGTTCGGCTGCCTCTGCAGCTTTGTTAAGCCTAATCCAGAAATCTATTGGACCCTCATTAGCATATGGTTTGATTGAATAGAAATCAGCTAATGGCATACCTGAGCAGACAGTATCCCCAAAGTGTTGCTTGAAAACACTGAACACCGCCTTAACATCTGTGACAACAAGGTTGTTACGCTTCCAGACTTTGGTCACATCCCGTGCTCTCCCCATGAGCCTAGACATCACCTCCCCAACATTCCCAGACCCAGTGTAACCCCTCTTCTCTAGGTAGACTTCCATTAACTCCTCCCACTCCAGGACAGAGTACTTATCTGAGCCATCACCCCTAAAAAGAGGTGGAGCACTAACATCTGACTTCACAACCAGATTCAGCTTGGACGCATCAATAAAGGTTGACCCACACTGCTCAGGCAGGGGAAACTGCTGGGGTTGGTGAGGGGGACGGGCAGGAGAAAGACTTGAAACCCCAGGCTGCAGTAAACTCGCTCTGATAGATTCTCCTATCTCTGAACCAATCTGCTTAATAAGGTCACTAAGCTGACTCGGAGGCGTCCCATTATCACCAGTACTGTGGATGATGGTACATCAAAAGACAGAGGTGGGATACCCTGGTCAGGTGGAACAAACAGCCTACCCCCTCCCAGTGCTTGCAAACTCTCAGGACAAGCAAACGCTCTACTCCCAGGAGCTGACTGTACAATTGGTGTAAATGGAAGGACACCCCTCCCTCTACCCACACTAAAATCCACAGCATAACACGTCTTATGGATTTGAGAATCTTCCATGGCTCAACAGAGCACTAAAATACAATGTAATTTAGTGCATTCAAATACCAAAAAAAATTAATGCAATAAACAAATTCATCCAAAACATACAAATAAGCACGAATACCTGTATCTAATGAATATTCTACATTCACTTTCACTGTTTACAGTATATATTCACTTACAGTAAGCCATCAACAAATTCACATGCGCAGGTCGTGCACCTCATCCACATGCACAGCTCCGGCGGTCGGCTTGAGCTGACCAGTCGGCAGGTCACGTAATTAGGACACTGCCACAACTGGAATTCTGATGGTTGGATAATTTTTTATTCGACCTGCACACGAAGAGACAACACACAATATGTTAGCTCTTGGTGCAGCCACAGCTCTCGGGCACCTTGCTAGTTGAAGGTCAGGCAAAAATGAACAGGTGCTGCATGCACACATTCAGTGCCTAACAACACACTATACAATACAAGTAAAATGATATACAACATAATTCTGACAAAATAAATGACATACCTGTACACGAAGAGACAACACACAATAGCTTAGCCCTTGGTGCAGCCACAGCTCTCGGGCACCTGCGTGAGCACCGCAGAAACTCACTCAAACACTGACCCAAATACTCCCGAGTTACAATAGGTACCCTAATTAGCGAGCTCGGTGAAAGTTGTTAACATACATCTTTATATTGTCCACATTGTAACAAAACCTGTAGTTGCGTAACAGCACTTTGTGTAACTTTACCACAGTTTTATATCGACAAATTACGGCGCCAAGGACAACATACCTTGCTAGTTGAAGGTCAGGCAAAAGAGAACAATAAGAGGGTACATAAATACAGATAACCCGCGATGGACCAAACCAAAATATACACAACTTTTACAATTAGGTCTATTTGCAATATAGATACATAAAAATGTTTGTACACCAAAAAATAACATTAGCTATGCAGCTGTAATTAAATAAAGAAACCACATTGAATTATTATTATTATTAACTTATTAACATCCCCTCTTGACCTGGCCTACTTGAACTGTCCTTGTGTGCAATTTGGTGCATAATCTAGGGAACAACATCACACTACTACACATATAATTCAAGTCATACCTTTATTGTCATTCATGCTCTTATTTTTAACCTAGTAGTTTTGCAAAAGTGTAACCTGCGTCAATTCTAGGAAATATTGGAATAACGTGCTTAAGAGGAGCCCTGACACGCACAACAGGATAACACAACTACCACATTTTCAATTGACAATCATTGATTTAAATGGATGTGGTCAATAGATTTGTATAGGCATATATACTAATTTAATTTAACTTGTAAGCCAAGGTTGGATTAGTAGGTCTATGCAACATGCACCTGGATAACCGCGTCATGAATCGGAACGGGCTCCAACGTCCTCATATACACATTATGACAAAATAAAGATCTTAATATTTCACGAAATAAAGACATAGAAGAAAACAGGTTCTAGAAACTCAATTTCTCCATGGCAATAGAATGTAAACATGTAAATTGCGCCAAACATATCCAAATATCGTCTACAACTCAATTCTCAGCGCAGCATATTGGACGACTCCACAGGCATTGATCATTCGCGACTTTAAGTCATTCCTGTTATCTCTAGAGCATCCCGTATATTTATAGCGCTGCATTTCGTCCCCCTCTGACCATGGATAGGGTTGGGAGCATTCCTGAGTTCACTTATGGTCCCACTAAGGTAATCTTAGGAGATATTCCTTTTGGCATACTGTAAATGCCTGTGCATAATGTACCTAATAAAGCATAATTGTTTTAATTATCTTCAAAGGAATTCTGTAGAAGCAGCCTTTATTTTCAGACTCTGCAGGCCTGCTGGGAGGAAGCATATTACAATAAACAGGTAAGATTCATCCCACAAAAAAAAGTAACCACAGAAAAAAAAGAGATAGATTTAATCCCAAAACAAGAGTTTTTATTTCAAGACAGTTTAGAGAAGATGGTCATAAGAGTTTTTAATATCACTTGCAAATTGTGAGACATGAGCAGTTGTGAAATGTTGCGAGAGGCCCTTCTGAAAGCACATTATATGGTCTTTAGTGGCACGGTCTCACACCTTACCTCATCTTGCAGAAGAAGTTCATGGTCCACTATCTGCTGCTCCAGAGTCGAGGCCAGGTCTCGCCCCATGTCACCATGGAGCACATGAGCGACTGGCTGGTGTCTCAGGGCAAAAAATCCCTTAGGGAGAGGTGAGTACCACGTCAGCTCTCACCTTCACTGCCATTCTCTGTCACCAGCAGCACTCCAGGAGGTGTGGGTAAAATAAACAACAGATAAATAGGAAGCCAGGAAAGTTGAAATGCTTTGTGTTTTATTTGAAGGGTGTGGAAGGAAACCCTGGAGGAGGAGACGAACTCGCTCGGCTGGTAAGAGAATGAGAGTTAGAGACTTAGACTATCAGTCAGTGAGCTCCTTTCTAGCCTTTCAACAACTAGTCAGTACAGCAGAATATATCTGTTGTGAAATTACACTAATGGGACTTCCTGTTTCCCTACGGCAGACCTGGGAAGTAAACACCTGCCTAAAAATGATTGACATGGAGCACAAGGCTGTCTGCAAGCTCCGCCGCTCTATGCACACCACCTCTCCAGCTGGCGCTGACATGTGAGTTCCATGTGCTGCCCTGCATACAGCTTGCTCCATTCATCTACACATCTGGAGCTATGCAGAAAATAACTAGGGCAGTGTTCTCTGTGTGAACATTGCACATCGTTTAGCTTTCTCTGCTGCTTTTTGTTGATTTCAGCGACCCCAAGGTCCACATCATCGTGGAGAGAGCTGTGAGGAGCATTCTGGACAAGCTGTCCAATAAGCCCTGTAGCAACCTGCTCAGCCCATCCCAGGTGGTGGTGGAGCTGGTGCCCAGGATCCTCCTGGCCCTGTGGCTTCCAGCCAGAGGGAAGGCCATTCAGATCACCCCATCCTCCTAAGCGGGATGGCTGTGAGTATGGTGGTGGCCGTGGGGGGAAGCTCTCCAACACGTTGAAGGCCTCTTCTCCTCACACCCCTTTCTCCCGGGCTGCTGCTTTTGGCTCTGTGGGGTCGATCCTCGGGAGAATCAGCCAGTCCTTCTCCCTGGATGACCTCAAGACCCCTTTTTTTATGAGCTCTGTCTGTGCCTTTGTGGCGGACGGGGTGAAAAGCTACTTCCAGCCTACTGCAGACACCCTGCGAGTTCCCCCTGTCCTAGTGGTGGCCTTCTCCGCCACACTACCAGCTGATATCCAAGCAGGTGAGTAGCACTCATAGAAAGCACTCTGACAGATGCCTTTTGTCATGACATCCTGGTGCCTTGTAGTAGTAGAGCCAATCAGGATTTTAATTGTCACCCCTAACACAGATGCAGACCAGGCTTCTTCCCACCTGGAGGTTGTGGAAATCCCCGATAACAAAGAGGCAGACCCAGCTTCTTCCCACCCGGAGGTTGTGGACATCACCCCTAACACAGAGAAAGACCCGGCTTCTGCCCACCTGGAGGTTGAGGTTCACCCCTAACACAGAGTTTGACCCAGCTTCTCCCCACCTAGATGTTGTTGACATCACCCGTAGCAGAGAGGAAGACCCGGCTTCTTCCCACATAGTGGTTTTGGACATCACCCCTAACACAGAGGCACACCTGGCTTCTTCCCACCTGGAGGTTGCTGACAAAACCCGTAGCACAGAGGCAGACCCGGTATCTTACCACCTGGAAGTTGAGGACATCACCCCTAACACAGAGGCACACCTGGCTTCTTCCCATCAGGAGCTTGTGGACATCACCCCAAACACAGAGGCAGACCCGGGTTCTTCCCACCTAGAGTTGCGGTCATCAACCTAACAAAGAGATACACCTGGCTTCTTCCCACCTGGAGGTTGTGAGCGTCACCCCTAACACAGAGGCTGAGGCGGTTTCTACCCACCTGAAGTTTGTGGACATCACCCCTAACACAGAGTCAGACCCTGCTTCTTCCCACCGTATGGTTGTTGACATCACCCATAACTCAGAGGCAGACCCAGCATCTTCCCACCTGGAGGTTGTGGACATCACCCCTAACACAGAGGCAGACCCGGCTTCTTCTCACCTGGAGGTTGTGGACATCACCCCCTAACAAAGAGGCACACCTTGCTTCTTCCCACCTGGAGGTTGTGGACATCACCCCTAACAAAGAGGCACACCTGGCTTCTTCCCACAAGGAGCTTGTGGACATCACCCCTAACACAGAGGCTGAGGCGGCTTCTACCCACTGAAGTTTGTGGTCATCACCCCTAACACAGAGTTAGACCCGGCTTCTTCCTATCAGGAGGTTGTGGAAACCACCCTAACACAGAGACAGACCCGGCTTCTTCCCACCTGGAGCTTGTGGACATCACCCCAAACACAGAGGCAGACCCGGCTTCTTCCCACCTAGAGATTGCGGACATCAATTCTAACAAAGAGGCACACCTGGCTTCTTCCCACCTGGAGGTTGTGAACATCACCCCTAACAAAGAGGCAGACCCGGCTTCTTCCCACCTGAAGGTTGTGGACATCAACCCTAACACAGAGGCAGATCCTGCTTCTTCCCACCTGGGGTTTGTGGACATCACCCCTAACACAGATGCAGACCCGGCTTCTTCCCACCTAGAGGTTGTGGACATCACCCCAAACACAGAGGCAGATCCTGCTTCTTCCCACCTGGAGCTTGTGGACCTCACCCCTAACACAGATGCATACCCTGCTTCTTCACTCTTGGAGGTTGTGGGACGTCACACCTGAAGAAAAGCCTCTCATGGTGGGCGTCTCGCCACTCTGCCATCTGACATCCAAGCAGGTGAGTAAGACTTATAGAAAGCACTCTGACAGGTGCCGTTCATCATGATAACATGTAAAGTGTTGGTCCCATGTTTCATGAGCTGAAATAAAAGATCCCATTCAACTGGCCAGTGTTTAGAACCTACGGTTTGCATTTATTTACATTCTGTCCCGCTTTTGTCCCTTTCCAGAGGATGTTGCTGTGGTCACCCTGGGCGTCACCCACACGTCACCAAGGGCGTGACCCTGGATGTTCCATCCAGGGGCGGGAAAAGGGGCAGTCCAGCGTTTTTTGCAGGCTTTGGAGGGCAGTGTGCTGCTGCGCTTGCCACAAGGAAGAGGAGGAACAATATTAACTATTCATTAGACCAGAAACAGGATTGAACCATATACCATTAAATTCTTTGCATTATAGTTGCCTTCAATTCTGATTTTCTTCTGTTTAATTCTTAATTAATTTCAGAACATTTCTCTAAACTTTGTGGAGTAGGTTGTATAAATAGGTGGGAAACATCCCAATCCCAATTTTAATGCTTTTAATAATTAACTTATTACATTTTTTTTAGATGTATTATTTGACAAAAAAGTGGAAAAAAAAAAAAAAAAACTTTAATCATCATAGAAAACTCTTGCTCACTATTAAAAATGCATTGTTTTATTTAAGCAAGGTTAAAAGATTAACGTTTCGGCCTAGTCTATGACAATATGCAAGTTGTGTTTGCCCAGTTAAGGGGGACCCAGACTCACCCTGGTTCTTGAGGGTTGCAGACACTGAATAATTATCATTTGAAATAAATGGCACTTTTCAAGTCTTGACTAAAAATCTTTAATGAATATGAATTTAAATACAATTGACTTGAGGATCAGAGCAGGCAGGCTGACTGGCTTGCCCTGAAGGCCCTCTGCCTCTACCTCTGTGTGGTTAATCTCAGCCAAGAGGTTGTATGGGTTGTCTGTCTCTCTCTGGGTGTGAATCATATCACTATGACCTCTCGCTCCGCCTGCCCGTTGGCCTGATTGAAGGTTCCCCTCTCATTCCTTGCTCACAGGAGCAGGGGTGATGGCATCCGGGGGTAACCTCCTCCTCTCCTGTATCTAACCCATCTTTCTGGCTGTGAGTTCGACTGGGGTCGCTCGTTCTCTCTCCCAGGGTGTTGGATAGTTTCTCCTCCTCTGTGTCTTGTGTATTTTCTACATTGTAGAATAATAGTGAAGACATCAAAACTATTAAATAACACATATGGCATCATGTAGTAACCCAAAATGTGTTACACATATCAAAATATATTTCAGATTTGAGATTCTTCAAAGTAGCCACCCTTTGCCTTGATCACAGCTTTGTACATACAGAATAATACGAAATGTTCTGAGACCAGGTTGCGCTTTCACCTCCCCGGTAAGAGGGGAATAAGGCAACCTCAGAGTTACATTCAAGGATACTTTATTGACACACACGGATGAAATGGACATGGAAAGGTAGTGGAATGATAGTGGTCCTGTAATGGACAGATAACAGGGGTAATGAATATGCACAATAACTGATAGCACAAGTAGAGCAACAACGCTATTAACAAAGGAAGGGCTGTGTTAATGGCATAATGCTACCTGCGGAGTATTACACAACACAGTAAAACACAGAGAGGCAACTTACAATAGGCAATGGTAGTAAATATAAAGAACAACAAGTAAGAATGATATACATGTTACAAACTCACTTTGTGCACGTACACTATCCCACGGTATATCTGTGCATTCAAATTGTCATCGATAAATGCAATTGTGTTCATTGTCCGTAGCTTATGCCTGCCCATACCATAACCCCACTGCCACCATGGGGCATTCACAGCGTTGACATCAGCCAACAGCTCGCCCATACGCTGCTTTACAAGTGGTCTGAAGTCGTGAGGCCAGTTAGAAGTACTGCCAAATTCTCTAAAACCGCCTTGGCTTATGGTTGAGAAATTAACATAAACGTATCTGTTAACAGCTCTGGTGGACATTCCTGCAGTCCGTAAGCCAATTGCACGCTGCCTCAAAACTTGAAACATCTGTGCATTGTGTTGTGTGACAAAACTGCACATTTTAGAGTGGCATTTTATTATCCTCAGCACAAGGTGCACCTGTGTAATTATCATGCTGTTTAATCAGCTTCTTGATATGCCATATTTGTCAGGTGGATGGATTATCTTGGCAAAGGAGAAATGCTCGCTTACAGGGATGTAAACAAATTTGTGCACACAATTTGAGAAAAATAAGCTTTTTGTGCGAACAAAATATTTCACGCTTTTATTTCAGCTCATGAAACATGGGACCAACACTTTACATATTGCGTTAATATTTTTTGTTCAGTGTAGTTATTAGGTTGGGAGAATGGGATCCTATCTGGGCTAGCTAAAGCCAACTTCATGGTTAGTAGTATGACAGAGAAAAAAATAACAAGACAAATTTAAACATCACAAATCTGGGGGTAGGTGACCCTGTGCCCCCTTTGGGCATGGCGTCTCTGCTATCAACCACATCATTCTGTCTCCGTGAATATTCAAAACAGACACATTCATTCAGGTCTGGTACAGTTCCTACCATATAGATCAAGGATGGACAATTCCTGTCCTTGGGGGCCGGAGTGGTGTCAACTTTTCCGCACACTCTAGGAGCTCCAGATGCAATAATTTAATAACCTAATAACCAAAGTTTCGACAGACAAGCTGTCTTCATCAGGGTATCTGGCGTTGGTTATTAAGTTGTTAAATTGTGCATCTGGCTCCTAAGTGTCTTGATTCTCTTTCTTTTTCAAGTGTTCTACTCCGATGGCCAGCACCTCGCCTAAATAGGTGTGCGTTTCTTTCGCCTCCATATTAATCTGGTACTGGTCCTACCATATAGATCAGGCATGGACAATTCCAGTCCTTGGGGGTCGGAGTGGTGTCACACTTTTTCCCCATCCCCTAGCAAACACAGCTGATTAAACTTGTTGCATTCTAAACTGAAGCCCATGAGTACTTGATTATTAGAGTCAAATGTGTTAGCTGGGGCTGGGGGACAAGTGTAACGCCAATCAGGTCCCGAGGACTGGAGTTGCCCATCCCTGATATAGATGCTCTGTTTGCACACATCGGGGATGTGGTGACAGTGCAGACAAGGGAACACACATAAACAGCTTTGTCTTTTTAGAAGGTCGTCATAATCCTTACATAAATATGATGTGTATGCAAGAAATGCAGAGCCACTTCCAAAAACATATTGACAGAGTCTAGTATCTAGTAATCTAATCAATTAGTTTTCGACCCCTTTGTTATGGCAAGCCTAAATAATCTCAGGAGTTAAAAATGTGCTAACAAGTCACATAATCAGTTAGATGGACTCACTATGTGTGCAATAATAGTGATTTTCAAATGACTACATAATCTCTGTACCCCACACATACAATTATCTATAAGGTCCCTCAGTCCAGCAGTGAATTTGAAACATAGATTCAACCACAAAGACCAGGGAGGTTTTCCAATGCCTCGTAAAGTAGGGCACCTTTTTGGTAGATGGGTACAATTAAAGCAGACATTGAATATTCCTTTGAGCATGGTGAAGGTATTAATTACGCCTTTTGGATGGTGTATTAATACACCCAGTCACTACAAAAAATACAGGCGTCCTTCTAACTCAGCTGCCGGAGAGGAAGGGAAAACTATCAGGGATTTCACCATGAGGCCAATGGTGGCTTTAAAACAGTTAGAAAGTTTAATGGCTTTGATAGGAGAAAACTGAGGATGAATCATCAACATTGTAGTTACTCCACAATACTAACCTAATTGACAGAGTATGCACTCACCTAACTGTAAGTCGCTCTGGATAAGGCGTCTCTAAATGCTAAAATGTAAATGTAAAGAAGGAAACCTTACATGCATTGTGTTTGCAATAAGGCACTAAAGTAAAACTGCAAATAATGTGGCAAAGAAATTAACTTTATGTCCTGAATACAAAGTGTAATGTTTGGGGCAAATCCAACACAACACATCACTGAGTACCACTCTTCATATTTCCAAGCATGGTGGTGGCTGCATCATGTTATGGGTATGCATGTCATTGGCAAGGACTAGAGACTTTTTTAGGATAAAAAGAAACAGAATAGAGCTAAGTACAGTCAGAATCCTAGAGGAAAACCTGGTTCAGTCTGCTTTCCAACAGACACTGGAGACAAATTCCCTCTTCAGCAGGACAATAACCTAAAACACAAGGCCAAATATTCACTGGAGTTGCTTACCAAGATGACATTGAATGTTCCTGGGTGGCTTAGTTACAGTTTTGACTTAATTCGGCTGAAAACTTATGGCAAAAAAAAAAAATGGCTGTCTATATAATGTATATTGCATATATTTTACAATCCAGTTGTGCAAAGCTCTTGGAGACTTACGCAGAAAGACACAGCTTTAATCGACTCAGGGGTGTGAATACTTATATAAATGAGATATTTCTATATTTCATTTCCAATACATTGCAAAAATTTCAAAAACGTGTTTTCACTTTGTCATTATGGGGTATTGTATGTAGCTGCGTGAGAGAAAATATTATAATTGAATCCATTTTTGAATTCAGGCTGTAAAAGAAAACAACATGTGGAATAAGTTAAGGGGGTATGAATACTTTCTGAATGTACTGTATATCTGCACGAAAATGATAAATATGTGAATGTTTGAAAGGGGGTCATATAAACATTGCCTTATTTATATTTTTTTACAGACAATATTAAGTGAATTCTGTCTGAAATAGTCATGCTATAATGGGCATAGTTTCTCAGACCAAATTTCCATTCTGGCTGAAACAAAACAATCTGATCATGCTCCAGTCAAATACAGCTATAAGGAATGCCTATACATTGTCCAATCTCCTTCCACACATTGATTTCATTCTTCGCATCTTTATTCAGAAACAAACAAACTTGAAATTAAGTGCTGTTTCAGTGTCTTGTTGCAGGTTGTGCAATGTTCAAAAGTGTGTGTGATATTAGCATTAACTTGTGTGTGTGGTGTCAAGTGTGGATGGTCCTATGTATGCAAATAGCCGAGATTGGATATTTCAGCACCATGGACAGCAGCGACATTGGGATAGCGAGATCTGTAATTCAGCAACACATGACACTGGATAGCGGCTGTCTCAGGTGAACTTGGCATTGGGAAAATCCCATCTAATAGAAACGAGGCATAGGAGTCAAAAAGACTGAAGGAGAAGACTCCCACAGGAACTCTGTGTTAACTGTTCTGCCACATTCATTTCCAAATGTTACATTTTTCGGTTTGTAAATAAAAGGGAACACATCTGCAAATAATGTAAATTGACTTTTCTAACTACACTGTACAGCTTTAGTGTGTCTGTGTGTCATAGAGTACAACTGCAAGCAATTACGCTTCTCAAATCCTTCTCAAATGTCTGTTTAATGTGAGAAACTAAATTAAAAACAACCGTTAGACTATTACAATGCGTACTGTCACAAATTATTACTATTCCCAACAAGACAACGAAGTGATGGTCTTTACCCGCCATGGAGACTCATAAAGGCTACTTCCCCCACCAAAAGTTCCCACGCGAAGCTGATGTTGTTTACTACATCATTATGCATATGTACGTGGTTCGTTCTGCGTTGTGTACTTTTAATTAGGACACTGCCACAACTGGAATTCTGATGGTTGGATAATTTTTTATTAAAGCCTGCACGAAGAACAAAAAAATTATATTAGCCCTTGGTTACAGCCACAGCTCTCGGGCACCTTGCTAGTTGAAGGTCAGGCAAAAGAACAGGTGTGCCATGCACACATTCAGTGCCCTAACAACACACTATACAATACAAGTAAAATGATATTCAACATAATTCTGACAAAATAAATGACATACTCTGTACACAGAAGAGACAACACACAATAGGTTAGCCCTTGGTGCAGCCACAGCTCTCGGAGCACCTGCTGTGAACTTGAAACTCATCAAACACCCTGACCCAAATACTCCCGAGTTACAATAGGTACCCAAATTAGCGAGCTTGAGTGAAAGTTGTTAACATAAATCTTTATATTGTCCACATTGTAACAAGCCTATAGTTGCGTAACAGCGCTTTTGTGTAGCTTTTCCACAGTTTTATATTGACAAATTACCGGCGCCAAGGACAACATACCTTGCCCTAGTTTGAAGGACAGAAAGAGAACAATAAGAGGTACATAAACTGCAGATAACCCGCGGTGGACCAAACCAAAATATACAAAACCTTTACAATTAGGTGTATTTTACAATATAGATATATCAAAATGTTTGTACACCAAAGAATTACATTAGCTATACAGCTGTAGAATTAAAAAACCACATTGAATTAAATTATTATTATTATTATTATTCCATTAAATCCCCTCTTGGCCTGGCCCTAGTTGAACTGTCCTTGTGTGCAGCTTGGTGCATAATCTGGGGAACAACATAACTACATTCACCCCCTACTGTTTTACACTATATTATAAACACAAAACAAAACACCATTACCACAGAAAATAACAAAGCAAAAGAAAGAAAAAAAAACATTTCACCCACAGGCGACAAAATGACAGTGTAGTCCCTTATTTCTAGACCCCACAAATGGTCGATCAGCTGAAACTATCCCGTGAAGAGATTAGGAAAAATAAGAAATTAGCTAATCCCTTATTCAACCCTATGCAAAAAAATGCCAAATACATTTTATGCTGATGAACTACACACAAAAGTTACATGAATTGTCAAAATATTAGGCAAACCCTAAAATCACTCTAAGACCCACTTAGTTTATCACTACACTGCTCAAAAAAAGGTAGGCAATATCCTACCGTCACTGAATAGAATTCTTTCCATTTCCTGTGTAGACATAGTTTGGATTAGCCTATTCACTGGATTAATAAATCTACCTAGTCTAGTCCGAACACCCTCACCCAAAAAACCTAGCAGGAATGCAGACTAGCACCAACCGTGCTCAAAGGTCCTAACCTCAGGTTGGGGAGTACTACAGATCAGCTTATCGGGCCAGGCACTTTCCAATTTCCGACTCCTTTTCTGGTATGAGACAGGCTGAAAGTCAAGTCCTGGTGGTGTCACAGACCAGACTGACAAAGCATCTTGACCAAATTAACAACATCAGGCACAGCACCATCCCAGCTGAGTGGAGTTTCACTATCAGAATTCTTGTAGGCTTTGGGGATCTCAGCCCCGAAACCTGAAGAGATCTGGAGAAGGTCTGTATGGAGAGGCGGGCCCCAATCCCTGCTGCAGTGTGCACCAAGCCTGGTCAAGACCTACAGGGAAGCGTATGATCTCTGCTCAGTACAAACAAGGTTTCTGTGCCAAATAATAAGTTTCTGGCATCTGATGTATCAAATACTTATGTCATGCAATAAAATGCAAAATTAATTACTTAAAAATCATGATGATTTCTAGATTTTATTTTTATTCCGTCTCTCACAGTTGAAGTGTATGTATGATAAAAATTACAGACCTCTACATGCTTTGTAAATAAAGGAAAACTGCATAAAATCAGCAGTGTATCAAATGCACTTATTCTACCCACTGTATGTACTGGATATCATTTTTATTTTACATTTTTAGTCATTTTAGCAGGCTCTTATCCCAGAAGCGACTTTTACAGTTAGTGAGTGCATACATCATTTTTATTTTCATACTGGCCCCGTGGGAATCAGACCCACAACCCTGGCGGTATAAGCGCCATGCTCTACCAGCAGGCAACATCCCTGCCAGCCATTCCCTTCCCTACCCTGGACAGCAGCTGGGCCAGTTGTGTGGCGCAGCCGCGCTGGGTCTTCGGTCGCAGCCCGCTGCGACAGAGCCTGGTTGAAACAGAATCTCTAGTGGCACAGCTAGCACTGCGATGCAGTGCCTTAGACCTATGCGCCACTCAAAGGGTGCCAGCTTTTACCAACCCATCTCTGTTTGCATGCCATCGTCTACGGCTTTGTAGAATATATTTGGTGGATGGTTGTCGGTCCACACAGTAAACTTATGCCCTACGCAGCCAATGGCTGAATTTATCATGAATGGCCCATTTCATAGCCTTAAATTTCAGCGGTGAGCAGGATACTTGGATTGTGCATGATTAAGAGATTTGCTAGCAAAAGCTATCTGTTACCAAGCTATGTCCTTCCCATCTTGCACTTGTGATAGTACGACTCCCAAACCGCATTAGATGCATCCACGGAAAGTAGAAATGGCTGAAAAATCGGATGAACCAGCGGTGCCTGGTCAACTGGTGCTGATTTCAAAGCTTCAAAGCAGTCGACATTCGGCAGTCAGTCTGCAGCAGTGAGCCTCGAGAGGACCAGGCCTCTTCCTACCCTTGCCTCTCTAAACTTCTTTTGACCTATGAATTAGTTCTGAAACAATGGCCTAACAACCATGGGACAATTCTCAATGGTACTAATAGTATACTACCATACCAGGAAAGAACCTATTTTTGATAGGAGACGATTGTGACACCATCAACTTCACTCTCAGCTTCACTCTCAGTCACATTCAAAATGGTTTGAACTTGCGAGATCATTAGCTGCACCCTCCTGAGAAATGATGTGGCCAAAAACTTTACAGACCTCCTCAGAAACTTGTACTTGAAAGCGGAGACAAGTTGGGGTTTAATGCCGCCTGCAACCGCTGAAAAACCATCTCAAGTCTCTGCAGACTCTCTTCCTCCGTCTTAGCAAAAACCATCAGATCATCCAAGTAACAAGAGACTTGAAGCGTTTAGTGCAAGATGGTCAGCATCATTCTGCAAAGTAGCGGGCTGTTTGCAGAGGCCCTGGGTAACCGATTGTACTCGTGAAGACCTAAAGGGGAGAAAAGGCAGGTGTATTTCTTGTCCTCTTCATGCAGTGGCGCGTTGTAATGCCCTGACGTCAAATCCCATTGTGCTGAAGAAACCGGCATTTACACTCCCCATGGCGGCCCAGTACATCAGCCTGATGAGGCGGGGATAGGCATTCTTTACTGTCTGGAGCATTTAACCGTACTCGCCCCACCATACCAATGGTGAGGGCATACTCGCTGCTGGATTTTTCTGACGATTTCCTTTTCCTCCATATCATCCAGTGTTTCCTGAGTTTTTGGTAATGAGCTGAGACAGCCTACGATAAGGTCATCCGAAATGGGCGGTCATCAGTCAACCGTGTCTGAAGGCAGAACTCCTTTGCCTCGCCACAATCTAGGCTATGTCCCTAATAGTTTATGTCATACTTCCAATTAAGTTGACAAGGTTATCTTTCCAGAACTGTGAAACTGGACACTCCTCAACAGACAGGCCTTGAAGTCCAAGATTCCTCAGTGTACTATTTGCCATTATCTACACTGCCCGCAACTGAACTCTTAGCTGTCAGACTGCCATGTGATCTGTCACATTGAGCCTTTACCACATTCTGATGAGCGCTTGCTGCCTTGACATCATTAAAATACTCCAATGAAATGCAAGGGTACACATCAAACCACTTTAGCATTTCGTCTCAGGGATAACTAGCTGATATTGTTGGATTCACAATCTTCACAAGAGCCATCCATACCCCACAGAGTAACTTCTCTCCCCCACTGGTATTTGTCGATTCACACAACGAGACGTGCCGGACAAACTAACATGATACTGCCCACAGAGAGTTTTGTCTTTGGCGGTAGCGGCCACACCAGATGCTCACTCATGGGTTGGAGCGTTACTGCTATCTTCAACTTAATAGGTGCCCACTTTATCTGGGATGGAGTCTCCTCTCCATCTCTCAGATTGACATCACACTGGCTAGAGGAACCTGAGTACCATGCCCGCCAGTGGCGGCTGTCATTTGATTTAATTCCTCTGTCAGAGACTTCCAACACATTAGTTCCCGTGAGTTCATCAACCTGCCAATTAACTATTAAGCACTGGGACTACATAACAAGAAGCCATAAAGTTGAATTTTCCTAAGTCTTTATGCCCACTGGGCTAGTTTGTTCCCCACCACAACCCTGGGATGATGTCTGAAGGAGCTAAGTTCCCCTCTACCCTCCCTGCCTCCCTCAACCGGATTTTTGTATGCCGCGCAGAGTGACAGCCATGGACCCACTATC
>NW_025536199.1:0-15000 GCF_020615455.1 Coregonus clupeaformis
TATGCCTGAAGATTTGTTTTATTCGGTTTGGAACATAAATGATGATAGACACTTCAAATAACATTTCAAATGAGCCGTTATTACAACCATTGTGCATTCAATTACAGTTTGTTCTCACTCCCCGTGTCCACACAGACACACAAATGGTCTCATAATACGGCCATCGTGTCTTTTTCATGAGTAGCAATCATCTTCAGATAGATTGTACCAATAGAAAGTCACTTTCATTCTCTGTTAAAAAACGGGGCATTTTAACTGCAGCAGAACACGGTGTCATAAAATAAAGACAAACGTTCTCTCTCCTAGAAGGTTCAAATCATTTCAAACAGCGTTAAATGACCACAAAGCATTCACCCAGGAGGAAAGGGGAGTGTGTATGTTTTGCCTATGTGCCTCAGAATAGTGAAAGAAGTGGGGTGTGTTTAAAAATGGCACCCTATTCCCTACATAGCGCAGTACTTTTGAACAGATCCCTATGGGCCCTAGTCAAAAGTAGTGTACTGTATAGGGTGCCAGGGCTCTGGTCAAAGTCGTGCACTATATAGGGAATAGGGTGCCAGGGCTCTGGTCAAAGTCGTGCACTATCTAGGGAATAGGGTGCCAGGGCTCTGGTCAAAGTAGTGCACTATATAGGGAATAGGGTGCCATTCTCTGGTCTAAAGTCGTGCACTATCTAGGGAATAGGGTGCCAGGGCTCTGGTCAAAGTCGTGCACTATCTAGGGAATAGGGTGCCTTTTGGGACACAGGCGTAGAGTACACACATCTACAGGAAACATTGACGGCGAAAACCTGCAGTATCAACTAGAACAACTGAAACATACTTCATACACACAACTCAATACAGACAGGTATACACGACTCTACTCAATACAGACAGGTATACACGACTCTACTCAATACAGACAGGTATACACGACTCTACTCAATACAGACAGGTATACACGACTCTACTCAATACAGACAGGTATACACGACTCTACTCAATACAGACAGGTATACACGACTCTACTCAATACAGACAGGTATACACGACTCTACTCAATACAGACAGGTATACACGACTCTACTCAATACAGACAGGTATACGCGACTCTACTCAATACAGACAGGTATACGCGACTCTACTCAATACAGACAGGTATACGCGACTCTACTCAATACAGACAGGTATACGCGACTCTACTCAATACAGACAGGTATACGCGACTCTACTCAATACAGACAGGTATACGCGACTCTACTCAATACAGACAGGTATACACGACTCTACTCAATACAGACAGGTATACACGACTCTACTCAATACAGACAGGTATACACGACTCTACTCAATACAGACAGGTATACACGACTCTACTCAATACAGACAGGTATACACGACTCTACTCAATACAGACAGGTATACACGACTCTACTCAATACAGACAGGTATACACGACTCTACTCAATACAGACAGGTATACACGACTCTACTCAATACAGACAGGTATACGCGACTCTACTCAATACAGACAGGTATACGCGACTCTACTCAATACAGACAGGTATACGCGACTCTACTCAATACAGACAGGTATACGCGACTCTACTCAATACAGACAGGTATACACGACTCTACTCAATACAACTAATGGGAATGAACACGTAATAAGCAATATTGAAAATCATGACAACGTATATCCTTGCTATTGTATCATACCCACCTCTCAGTGCAAATAGGCAAATCTCTTTATTATGTACATATCATAGTCAGACATATAATAGCTTCCTTCCAAAACTCTGTCCTTAAATGAATGCATTTCAAAAGAGACTGTATGGATACCTTCCCGGTGTACATCATATTTTTATTGGACATGAATACATCTCTATATACAACACTGTGTACCTTGGAAAACAGAGGTCACTGTTAGTTCATTGCTACTGTGAACGTTGGAGACAGCGAGGCGATGTTACATGGAGTGGAATTAAACTTTACAAAAAGGGTGTTGCTTTAAGCTGTTCCATGTCACCAGAGGTTGAAACATAAAGATGTGTGTGTGTGTGTGTGTGAACATCAACCCCCTGAACTGAAATATGATGCGACAGGTAAAGACAACACACTGTACAGTACCCCCCACACACACACACACACACACACACACACACACACCTTCACCCGTGGAGTCCAAATATGAACTATGAAACAAGTGTTATGATAAATAATATGGGCATGTGACCTGGTTTATGTCCTCCGTCTAGATCAGATCACCTCGTCTCTCGTCTGAGACGTCTCTCTCTCTCTCTGTGTGTGTGTGTGTGTGTGTGTGTGTGTGTGTGTGTGTGTCTGTGTGTGTGTGTGTGTGTGTGTGTGTGTGTGTGTGTGTGTGTGTGTGTGTGTGTGTGTGTGTGCGCGTGTGTGTGTGTGTGTGTGTGTGTGTGTCTCGTCTGAGACCAGGATCAACTTGACCTCTATTTAACAGCATATAGACCATTGGACACTCCCACACTATAATAATAATATAAAGTTGATAACATTGGATGCTTTTATCCATTCTAATAATAATATTAGTTGATATAAAAACCCTTCTCGACTAAAACATCATTTTACACCCCACCCAGATACATACAATACAGTCCTTAAAATACACACATCCTGTTACCCCACCCACATCTGTACAAAATGTTCAGTTAAAAATTTACACCATACATTTTCAAAGTATGCTACATCAGGATGTCTGCTACACCAAACATCTCTATATTATTTAAATCAATACTTGAAACACTTCTTCAGCCTTCACCAATGTTCTATCAAACGGTGCATCCATTTTGGGGAAACGAATGAACAATAACGTCTTCATATCCCATCTTACAGCATGATATGAAGGCTAATGGTTGTTTTCAGTCAGACAGGTGCAAGCCCCAAGCCCTAGTCTGTATTCAGGGGCTGCTGTAGCCAGCACCAGCCTGTAGTTTGTCCATGTCAAATCAGTCCTTTCTAAGATCCAGGCCCTTGGTACTGTCATAACTTCATCCTTCTTCTTCCTTGCTGGTGTGTGTGGTAGTACTGTGTGTGTGTGTGGTAGTACTGTGTGTGTGGTAGTACTGTGTGTGTGTGTGGTAGTACTGTGTGTGTGTGTGGTAGTACTGTGTGTGTGTGTGTGGTAGTACTGTGTGTGTGTGTGGTAGTACTGTGTGTGTGTGTGTGGTAGTACTGTGTGTGTGTGGTAGTACTGTGTGTGTGTGTGGTAGTACTGTGTGTGTGTGTGTGGTAGTACTGTGTGTGTGTGTGTGGTAGTACTGTGTGTGTGTGTGGTAGTACTGTGTGTGTGTGTGGTAGTACTGTGTGTGTGTGTGGTAGTACTGTGTGTGTGTGGTAGTACTGTGTGTGTGTGTGGTAGTACTGTGTGTGTGTGTGGTAGTACTGTGTGTGTGTGTGTGGTAGTACTGTGTGTGTGTGGTAGTACTGTGTGTGTGTGTGTGGTAGTACTGTGTGTGTGTGTGTGGTAGTACTGTGTGTGTGTGGTAGTACTGTGTGTGTACTGTAGAACGGTCTCAGTCTGTCTGTCTTCAGACCTTGTCCCAGTCTGTGTAGGTCTGTGTAGTTCTCTGTGTGTTCAGAGCTTGTCCCCAGTCTGTGTAGTTCTCTGTGTGTTCAGAGCTTGTCCCCAGTCTGTGTAGTTCTCTGTGTGTTCAGAGCTTGTCCCCAGTCTGTGTAGTTCTCTGTGTGTTCAGAGCTTGTCCCCAGTCTGTGTAGTTCTCTGTGTGTTCAGAGCTTGTCCCCAGTCTGTGTAGTTCTCTGTGTGTTCAGAGCTTGTCCCCAGTCTGTGTAGTTCTCTGTGTGTTCAGAGCTTGTCCCCAGTCTGTGTAGTTCTCTGTGTGTTCAGAGCTTGTCCCCAGTCTGTGTAGGTCTCTGTGTGTTCAGAGCTTGTCCCCAGTCTTGTTGCTGAGTCCCAGAGCCTGGACCACGTCAACACTTAGTCCGCTCTTCAGTGTCCTCCTCACTGCAACACACAGAAACAAAGACATGTCAAACTCACTGCAACACACAGAAACAAAGACATGTCAAACTAAATGAGACGACCTCACTGCAACACACAGAAACAAAGACATGTCAAACTAAATGAGAACAATGCACAGACAGGGAAAACACACACACACACACACACACACACACACACACACACACACACACACACAAGCATATACACATTTTACACCCGCATGCACTTATGCGGACAGACACACGCACGATACAACGTCAACGCACCCCACTCCGCCTCAGGGGGTGTTGGGATATCTCTGTATAGTGAAGCCAACGCGGCCCACTCCGCCTCAGGGGGAGTTGGGATATCTCTGTATAGTGAAGCCAACGCACCCCACTCCGTCTCAGGGGGAGTTGGGATATCTCTGTATAGTGAAGCCAACGCGCCCCACTCCGCCTCAGGGGGAGTTGGGATATCTCTGTATAGTGAAGCCAACGCACCCCACTCCGCCTCAGGGGGAGTTGGGATATCTCTGTATAGTGAAGCTAACGCACCCCACTCCGCCTCAGGGGGAGTTGGGATATCTCTGTATAGTGAAGCCAACGCACCCCACTCCGCCTCAGGGGGAGTTGGGATATCTCTGTATAGTGAAGCCAACGCACCCCACTCCGTCTCAGGGGGAGTTGGGATATCTCTGTATAGTGAAGCCAACGCACCCCACTCCGTCTCAGGGGGAGTTGGGATATCTCTGTATAGTGAAGCCAACGCACCCCACTCCGTCTCAGGGGGAGTTGGGATATCTCTGTATAGTGAAGCCAACGCACCCCACTCCGTCTCAGGGGGAGTTGGGATATCTCTGTATAGTGAAGCCAACGCACCTCATCCGACAGGCCAAAGGAAGACAATAACAAGATAATAATAGATGTTGTATTGAGAAGTTTCTTTCATTACTGAATCAATGACCAGCTGGGGGTTCCATGATGGAGCATCTTTACGTTAACACTGTAAGGGTTTGTACCTTTCCTGAGAAGGTCATTGTTCAGGAAACATCGACCCATTCCAGAGACACAGACTGCGTCCCAAATTACACCCTATTCCCTATACAGTGAGGGGGAAAAAAGTATTTGATCCCCTGCTGATTTTGTACGTTTGCCCACTGACAAAGTCATGATCAGTCTATAATTTTAATGGTAGGTTTATTTGAACAGTGAGAGACAGAATAACAACAACAAAAAATCCAGAAAAACGCATGTCAGAAATGTTATAAATTGATTTGCATTTTAATGAGGGAAATAAGAATTTGACCCCCTCTCAATCAGAAAGATTTCTGCCTCCCAGGTGTCTTTTATACAGGTAACGAGCTGAGACTAGGAGCACACTCTTAAAGGGAGTGCTCCTAATCTCAGCTTGTTACCTGTATAAAAGACACCTGTCCACAGAAGCAATCAATCAATCAGATTCCAAACTCTCCACCATGGCCAAGACCAAAGAGCTCTCCAAGGATGTCAGGGACAAGATTGTAGACCTACACAAGGCTGGAATGGGCTACAAGACCATCGCCAAGCAGCTTGGTGAGAAGGTGACAACAGTTGGTGCGATTATTCGCAAATGAAAGAAACACAAAAGAACTGTCAATCTCCCTCGGCCTGGGGCTCCATGCAAGATCTCACCTCGTGGAGTTGCAATGGTCATGAGAACGGTGAGGAATCAGCCCAGAACTACACGGGAGGATCTTGTCAATGATCTCAAAGCAGCTGGGACCATAGTCACCAAGAAAACAATTGGTAACACACTACGCCGTGAAGGACTGAAATCCTGCAGTGCCCGCAAGGTCCCCCTGCTCAAGAAAGCACATATACAGGCCCGTCTGAAGTTTGCCAATGAACATCTGAATGATTCAGAGGAGAACTGGGTGAAAGTGTTGTGGTCAGATGAGACCAAAATGGAGCTCTTTGGCATCAACTCAACTCGCCGTGTTTGGAGGAGGAGGAATGCTGCCTATGACCCCAAGAACACCATCCCCACCGTCAAACATGGAGGTGGAAACATTATGCTTTGGGGGTGTTGTTCTGCTAAGGGGACAGGACAACTTCACCGCATCAAAGGGACGATGGACGGGGCCATGTACCGTCAAATCTTGGGTGAGAACCTCCTTCCCTCAGCCAGGGCATTGAAAATGGGTCGTGGATGGGTATTCCAGCATGACAATGACCCAAAACACACGGCCAAGGCAATAAAGGAGTGGCTCAAGAAGAAGCACATTAAGGTCCTGGAGTGTCCTAGCCAGTCTCCAGACCTTAATCCCATAGAAAATCTGTGGAGAGAGCTGAAGGTTCGAGTTGCCAAACGTCAGCCTCGAAACCTTAATTACTTGGAGAAGATCTGCAAAGAGGAGTGGGACAAAATCCCTCCTGAGATGTGTGCAAACCTGGTGGCCAACTACAAGAAACGCCTGACCTCTGTGATTGCCAACAAGGGTTTTGCCACCAAGTACTAAGTCATGTTTTGCAGAGGGGTCAAATACTTATTTCCCTCATTAAAATACAAATCAATTTATAACATTTTTGACATGTGTTTTTCTGGATTTTGTTATTCTGTCTCTCACTGTTCAAATAAACCTACCATTAACATTATAAAGCTGGGTCTGTACTATGTAGTGTATGATAGAGATGTTTAGAAAGGAACTAACAACAGAGATATGATGGACCCAGGGAGATAACGCTCTGTTGTCCAGATAAAGGTCTGTTATGGAAACACATCATACTGTGGATGGACACACAAGGACATAGAGACACAGACAGGGACATAGGGCTTAGCCCTCAGTGGCGACACACATCTAGCCTTGACCCTTATCAGGTACTGGAGGCAGAAGAACTACGGAAACATGGCAGAAGATGGAAGGCAGTAGTCACCAAGCCTTGTCTAGCAGGACTACAGAGTGGATGGGTTTTGTTCCGGCCAAACACTACCGTAACTGGTATAGACCATATTGAAGACCTTGATTAGTTGAATTAGGTGCTTAAGCGCTGGAACAAAAGCCTGCACACCTACAATGGATCAAGGCTAGTGACCAAGGGTGAGCTGTATGGAATGGCAGTACAGCAGCCTCTCTACATTTAGAGGGGATCACTTGGGAAATAACACGCAAAGAAACAGATAAGAGTTGGTATAGTTTAGTTGAAGGGATCTATTCAACAGCTGGGCCCTTCCTCTCCATGTTGTAGTACTGTCTCTGGTCTACTTAAGGGCCCTTCCTCTCCATGTTGTAGTACTCACACGACTTCCTGTTGAGCCGGGAGCGTTTGCGTGTCTTGGGGCTGGACGGCCTCTCTGTGGGGTTCTGGGTAACAGACTTGACTAGCCGATCCATGATCTCATCCGTAGCGTCATCCTGGGAGCTGGCACTGTCCTCTTTGGCTACAGACATCTGGCATGCACTGACTCTGCCTAGACCTGGGGGAAGAAGAGGAGGAAGAGGAGGAATCAGAAATCCAATAACATTTGATTATTTAGCAGATGTTATTGTGGGTGTAGTGAAATGCTTGTGTTCCTAGCTCCAACAGTGCAGTAATATCTAACAATACACAGCAATACACACAAATCTAAAAGTAAAAGAATGGAATTAATAAATATATAAATATTAGGACAATGTCAGAGTCCAGAGTATAAATGTACAGTACCAGTCAAAAGTTTGGACACACCTACTCATTCAAGGGTTTTTCCTTATAAAAAAAAAAAAACTATTTTCTACTTTGTAGAATAATAGTGAAGACATCAAAACTATGAAATAACACATATGGAATCATGTAGTAACCAAAAAGTTGTTAAACAAATCAAAATATATTTTATATTTGAGATTCTTCAAATAGCCACCCTTTGCCTTGATGACAGCTTTGCACACTCTTGGCATTCTGTCAACCAGCTTCACCTGGAATGCTTTTCCAACAGTCTTGAAGGAGTTCCCACATATGCTGAGCACTTGTTGGCTGCTTTTCCTTCACTCTGCTGTCCGACTCATCCCAAACCATCTCAATTGGGTTGAGGTCGGGGGATTGTGGAGGCCAGGTCATCTGATGCAGCACTCCATCACTCTCCTTCTTGGTCAAATAGCCCTTACACAGCCTGGAGGTGTGTTGGGTCATTGTCCTGTTGAAAAACAAATGATAGTCCCACTAAGCCCAAACCAGATGGGATGGCGTATCGCTGCAGAATGCTGTGGTAGCCATGCTGGTTAAAGGAAATACACATGCAGAGATCATCCGTTCACCCACACTGCGTCTCATAAAGCCACGGCGGTTGGAACCAAAAATCTCAAACCAAAGGACAAATGTCCACCGGTCTAATGTCCATTGCTCGTGTTTCTTGGCCTAAGCAAGTCTCTTCTTCTCATTGGTGTCCTTTAGTAGTGGTTTCTTTGCAGCAATTCGACCATGAAGGCCTGATTCACACAGTCTCCTCTGAACAGTTGATGTTGAGATGTGTCTGTGACTTGAACTCTGTGAAGCATTTATTTGGGCTGGAATTTCTGAGGCTGGTAACTCTAATGAACTTATCCTCTGCAGCAGAGGTAACTCTGGGTCTTCCATTCCTGTGGCGGTCCTCATGAGAGCCAGTTTCATCATAGCGCTTGATGGTTTTTGCGACTGCACTTGTAGAAACTTTCAAAGCTCTTGAAATGTTCCAGATTGACTGACCTTCATTTCTTAAAGTAATGATGGACTGTCGTCTCTCTTTGCTTATTTGAGCTGTTCTTGCCATAATATGGACTTGGTCTTTTACCAAATAGGGCTATCTTCTGTATACCCCCCTACCTTGTCACAACACAACTGATTGGCTCAAACGCATTAAGAAGGAAATAAATTCCACAAATTAACTTTTAAGAAGGCACACCTGTTATTCCAATTGAAATGCATTCCAGGTGACTACCTCATGAAGCTGGTTGAGAGAATGCCAAGAGTGTGCAAAGCTGTCATCAAGGCAAAGGGTGGCTATTTGAAGAATCTCAAATGTAAAATATATTTTGATTTTGTTTAACACTTTTTTAAGGTTACTACATGATTCTATATGTGTTATTTCATAGTTTTGATGTCTTCACTATTATTCTACAATGTAGAAAATAGTACAAATAAAGAAAAACCCTTGAATGAGTAGGTGTGTCCAAGTTTTTGACTGGTACCGTATATGTATATGTGATGGGATGTATAGACATTATGGACAGTATGTGGTAATTGAGGTAATATGTACATGTGGGTAGAGTTAAAGTGACTATGCATAGATAATAAACAGAGAGTAGCAGCAGCGTAAAAGAAGGGGTGGGTGGACAATGCAAATAGTCCGGGTGGCCATTTGATTAGTTCAGGAGTCTTATGGCTTGGAGGTAGAAGCTGTAAAGGAGTCTTTTGGACCCAGACTTGGTGCTCCGGTACCGCTTGCCGTGCGGTAGCAGAGAGAACAGTCTATGACTAGGGTGGCTGGAGTCTTTGGCAATTTTTAGGGCCTTCCTCTGACACCGCCTGGTATAGAGGTCCTGGATGGCAGGATAACACTTACACTATCCCCAACACTGAAAGTAACAGCATCAGCTGTAATAAAAGTGTTCATTTAAGTCAGAATTTGCAACACCCACAGTGTTAGGGACACAACACTTTGAATAGTGTTAGTTTAACACTATGTTGGTGGGTCACACATACTTTAGGTAGAGTAGAATATAACTAACTCTGCCCAGACCTAGGGAAGCTCAGAGGAGGAAGCATTAGAATATAACTAACTCTGCCCAGACCTAGGGAAGCTCAGAGGAGGAAGCATTAGAATATAACTAACTCTGCCTAGACCTAGGGAAGCTCAGAGGAGGAAGCATTAGAATATAACTAACTCTGCCCAGACCTAGGGAAGCTCAGAGGAGGAAGCATTAGAATATAACTAACTCTGCCCAGACCTAGGGAAGCTCAGAGGAGGAAGCATTAGAATATAACTAACTCTGCCCAGACCTAGGGAAGCTCAGAGGAGGAAGCATTAGAATATAACAAACTCTGCCCAGACCTAGGGAAGCTCAGAGGAGGAAGCATTAGAATATAACTAACTCTGCCCAGACCTAGGGAAGCTCAGAGGAGGAAGCATTAGAATATAACTAACTCTGCCCAGACCTAGGGAAGCTCAGAGGAGGAAGCATTAGAATATAACTAACTCTGCCCAGACCTAGGGAAGCTCAGAGGAGGAAGCATTAGAATATAACTAACTCTGCCTAGACCTAGGGAAGCTCAGAGGAGGAAGCATTAGAATATAACTAACTCTGCCCAGACCTTGGGAAGCTCAGAGGAGGAAGCATTCGAATATAACTAACTCTGCCCAGACCTAGGGAAGCTCAGAGGAGGAAGCATTAGAATATAACTAACTCTGCCCAGACCTAGGGAAGCTCAGAGGAGGAAGCATTAGAATATAACTAACTCTGCCCAGACCTTGGGAAGCTCAGAGGAGGAAGCATTAGAATATAACTAACTCTGCCCAGACCTAGGGAAGCTCAGAGGAGGAAGCATTAGAATATAACTAACTCTGCCTAGACCTAGGGAAGCTCAGAGGAGGAAGCATAAAATGTTATGTAAATGTGAATTACATTCTCCCTAGTCACTGATCTAAGGTCAGGTTGACATCCTCCTCTCCCTATTGGTTAAGGTCAGGTTGACATCCTCCTCTCCCTATTGGTTAAGGTCAGGTTGACATCCTCCTCTCCCTATTGGTTAAGGTCAGGTTGACATCCTCCTCTCCCTATTGGTTAAGGTCAGGTTGACATCCTCCTCTCCCTATTGGTTAAGGTCAGGTTGACATCCTCCTCTCCCTATTGGTTAAGGTCAGGTTGACATCCTCCTCTCCCTATTGGTTAAGGTCAGGTTGACATCCTCCTCTCCCTATTGGTTAAGGTCAGGTTGACATCCTCCTCTCCCCTATTGGTTAAGGTCAGGTTGACATCCTCCTCTCCCTATTGGTTAAGGTCAGGTTGACATCCTCCTCTCCCTATTGGTTAAGGTCAGGTTGACATCCTCCTCTCCCTATTGGTTAAGGTCAGGTTGACATCCTCCTCTCCCTATTGGTTAAGGTCAGGTTGACATCCTCCTCTCCCTATTGGTTAAGGTCAGGTTGACATCCCCCCCTCCCTATTGGTTAAGGTTATGGTTTGGAGAACATAAACTAATCTTAGATTTGCGCCTACTGAGACAAAGCTAATTGGTCCACATTAACCCAGGCAAGCGAAAAAGGAAATTGGTATTTGTGTTTAATCCACTGGGTAAAGAGAAGCAGCATTAGAAGATAATGAAATCCTTATTGATCAGAAGTCAGGTCACAGCTACATCCCAAATGACACCCTATCCCCTATGGGTCCTGGTCAAATGGCTCACTGTCCCCTATGGGTCCTGGTTAAATGGCTCACTATCCCCTATGGGTCCTGGTCAAATGGCTCACTATCCCCTATGGGTCCTGGTCAAATGGCTCCCTATCCCCTATGGGTCCTGGTCAAATGGCTCCCTATCCCCTATGGGTCCTGGTTAAATGGCTCACTGTCCCCTATGGGTCCTGGTCAAATGGCTCACTATCCCCTATGGGTCCTGGTTAAATGGCTCCCTATCCCCTATGGGTCCTGGTTAAATGGCTCCCTATCCCCTATGGGTCCTGGTCAAATGGCTCACTATCCCCTATGGGTCCTGGTCAAATGGCTCCCTATCCCCTATGGGTCCTGGTTAAATGGCTCACTATCCCCTATGGGTCCTGGTCAAATGGCTCACTATCCCCTATGGGTCCTGGTCAAATGGCTCACTATCCCCTATGGGTCCTGGTCAAATGGCTCACTATCCCCTATGGGTCCTGGTCAAATGGCTCCCTATCCCCTATGGGTCCTGGTCAAATGGCTCACTATCCCCTATGGGTCCTGGTCAAATGGCTCACTATCCCCTATGGGTCCTGGTCAAATGGCTCACTATCCCCTATGGGTCCTGGTCAAATGGTACCCTATTCCCTATGGGTCCTGGTCAAATGGCTCACTATCCCCTATGGGTCCTGGTAGTGCACTACATAGGGTATAAGGTGTCATTTGGGATTCAGTCAATGATTATTCCCACCCTGAGCCAAGCCAACAACCCAGAGCCTAACAACCTAACCGACCTAACAGAATTCAGCCAGGTGCATGTAGAGGAGGCTATTGCTTTATGGGGCGACAGGTAGCCTAGTGGTTAAGAGCGTTGGGCTAGTAACCCATAGGTAGGTGGCTGGTTCGAATCCCCTTTACTGACTATGTGAAAAAAAATCTGTCAATGTGTCCCTTGAGCAAGGCACTTAACCCCAATTTGCTAAATGACTAAATTGTAAATGTATATCACAGACCACGTGTTAACGCTAACAATAACAACCATGTCATGACCCTTTCAGAAACGTCAGACAACACAGTCCCCTTTCTGTGTTCCAGTCGGAGCCTTTCCTACTGTGCATATTCCATATGTAGTGTTACATATAGAACCACCCCTGGGATGCATGGATTTATTGGTTTTCATTATGCTTGAAAAGACCAACCCCATTCCAGGGTTAGCACCATGTTAGCAGACAGAGGTCCTGCTGGGGGTGTGTGTGTGTGCCCGTCTCTTACTGCGGTATCCCCGGTTGCGGCGCAGGTTGCCCTGGTGGTCGGTACTGCTGGAGGTGATGAGCATGTTCTTCATGTTCTCGTGCTCCTCCTGGGCTGGCTCTGGATCTGCAGGCCTGGAAACAGGGGAGGGGCTGTCCTGGGACTGGGGAGAGACCGCCCCAGAGAACTTCTCCGTCTGAGAGGGGGGGAAGAGAGAGCGAGAATGTGAGAGAGAGAAAGAGAGAGAGAATGGAAGATAGAGGGAGCATGGATTCAGTCTAGACACTGGTGTTAAAGATAGAGGGAGCATGGATTCAGTCTAGACACTGGTGTGTAATGACTTTTGAAATCCACTTTGCATTTTAATCGAGAAAATGTCAATTTGTGAACGCACTTTTAATAAAGCCATAGTGTGTTGTGTATATTTGAATCAACAATGGAGACAATCTAAGGAGGCAGTGTTTATAGGATATGAGCCACTCTCCAGTGGTTACTGGTCAGAGCCCCACACCCCAGCCCTCAGCCCTATCCCCAGCCCCACACCCCAGCCCTATACCCAGCCCCACACCCCAGCCCTCAGCCCTATCCCCAGCCCCACACCCCACCCTCAGCCCTATCCCCAGACCTACACCCCACCCTCAGCCCTATCCCCAGCCCCACACCCCAGCCCTCAGCCCTATCCCCAGCCCCACACCCCAGCCCTCAGCCCTATCCCCAGCCCCACACCCCACCCTCAGCCCTATCCCCAGCCCCACACCCCACCCTCAGCCCTATCCCCAGCCCCACACCCCAGCCCTCAGCCCTATCCCCAGCCCCACACCCTAGCCCTCAGCCCTATCCCCAGCCCTACACCCCAGCCTCAGCCCTATCCCCAGCCCCACACCCCAGCCCTCAGCCCTATCCCCAGACCTACACCCCAGCCTCAGCCCTATCCCCAGCCCCACACCCCAGCCCTCAGCCCTATCCCCAGCCCCACACCCCCAGCCCTCAGCCCTATCCCCAGACCTACACCCCAGCCCTCAGCCCTATCCCCAGCCCTACACCCCAGCCTCAGCCCTATCCCCAGACCTACACCCTAGCCCTCAGCCCTATCCCCAGACCTACCCCCAGCCCTCAGCCCTATCCCCAGACCTACACCCCACCCTCAGCCCTATCCCCAGACCTACACCCCAGCCTCAGCCCTATCCCCAGCCCCACACCCCAGCCCTCAGCCCTATCCCCAGCCCCACACCCCAGCCCTCAGCCCTATCCCCAGACCTACACCCCAGCCCTCAGCCCTATCCCCAGACCTACACCCCACCCTCAGCCCCTATCCCCAGACCTACACCCCACCCTCAGCCCTATCCCCAGCCCCACACCCCAGCCCTCAGCCCTATCCCCAGCCCCACACCCCACCCTCAGCCCTATCCCCAGCCCCACACCCCACCCTCAGCCCTATCCCCAGACCTACACCTCAGCCCTATCCCCAGACCTACACCCAAGCCCTATACCCTACCCCCAGCCCTCAGCCCTATCCCCAGACCTACACCCTAGCCCTATACCCTAGCCCCAGACCTAGCCCTACACCCAGCCCTCAGCCCTATCCCCAGCCCCACACCCCAGCCCTATCCCCAGACCTACACCCTAGCCCTATACCCTAGCCCCAGACCTAGACCTATACCCTAGTCCCAGACCTAGCCCTACACCCAGACCTACACCCTAGCTCTATACCCTAGCCCCAGACCTAGCCCTACACCCAGACCTAGCTCTATACCCTAGCCCCAGACCTACACCCTAGCCCTACACCCAGACCTAGCTCTATACCCTAGCCCCAGACCTACACCCTAGCCCTACACCCAGACCTAGCTCTATACCCTACCCCCAGACCTAGCCCTACACCCAGACCTAGCCCTACACCCAGACCTAGCCCTACACCCAGACCTAGCCCTACACCCAGACCTAGCCCTATACCCTAGTCCCAGACCTAGCCCTATACCCTACCCCCAGACCTAGCCCTATACCCTAGTCCCAGACCTAGCCCTATACCCTACCCCCAGACCTAGCCCTACACCCAGACCTAGCCCTATACCCTAGTCCCAGACCTAGCCCTATACCCTACCCCCAGACCTAGCCCTACACCCAGACCTAGCCCTACACCCAGACCTAGCCCTATACCCTAGTCCCAGACCTAGCTCTATACCCTAGTCCCAGACCTAGCCCCTAGCCCCAGACCTAGCCCTATACCCTAGTCCCAGACCTAGCTCTATACCCTAGCCCCAGACCTAGCCCTATACCCTAGTCCCAGACCTAGCCCTACACCCAGACCTAGCCCTATACCCTAGTCCCAGACCTAGCTCTATACCCTAGCCCCAGACCTAGCCCTATACCCTAGTCCCAGACCTAGCCCTACACCCAGACCTAGCCCTATACCCTAGTCCCAGACCTAGCTC
>NW_025536199.1:22500-66136 GCF_020615455.1 Coregonus clupeaformis
GTCTAAAGTAGTGCACTATATAGGGAATAGGGTGCCATTCTCTGGTCTAAAGTAGTGCACTATATAGGGAATAGGGTGCCATTCTCTGGTCTAAAGTAGTGCACTATATAGGGAATAGGGTGTCATTCTCTGGTCTAAAGTAGTGCACTATATAGGGAATAGGGTGCCATTCTCTGGTCTAAAGTAGTGCACTATATAGGGAATAGGGTGCCATTCTCTGGTCTAAAGTAGTGCACTATATAGGGAATAGGGTGCCATTCTCTGGTCTAAAGTAGTGCACTATATAGGGAATAGGGTGCCATTCTCTGGTCTAAAGTAGTGCACTATATAGGGAATAGGGTGCCATTCTCTGGTCTAAAGTAGTGCACTATATAGGGAATAGGGTGCCATTCTCTGGTCTAAAGTAGTGCACTATATAGGGAATAGGGTGCCATTCTCTGGTCTAAAGTAGTGCACTATATAGGGAATAGGGTGCCATTCTCTGGTCTAAAGTAGTGCACTATATAGGGAATAGGGTGCCATTCTCTGGTCTAAAGTAGTGCACTATATAGGGAATAGGGTGCCATTCTCTGGTCTAAAGTAGTGCACTATATAGGGAATAGGGTACCATTCTCTGGTCTAAAGTAGTGCACTATATAGGGAATAGGGTGCCATTCTCTGGTCTAAAGTAGTGCACTATATAGGGAATAGGGTGCCATTCTCTGGTCTAAAGTAGTGCACTATATAGGGAATAGGGTACCATTCTCTGGTCTAAAGTAGTGCACTATATAGGGAATAGGGAGCCATTTGGGACGCAGCCAGGAAGAACACACTTACACTGGTGCTGTTGAGGAAGTTGCCAATGGCCAAAAGCGTTGCTAGGATGCGCTTAAAGGTTTTGTTTTTGGCGAGCTGCTCCATACCTAGTTTTAGGTCGAAAAGAGGCTCTGCTATCTCCTGCACAGGGACCAAGAGAAGAGATGAAGAACCTTTAGGGAAAACAAACTGCATCAAACAGGCTAACACAGGCTAACACAGGCTAACACAGGCTAACACAGGCTAACACAGGCTAACACAGGCTAACACAGGCTAAAACAGGCTAACACAGGCTAACACAGGCTAACACAGGCTAACACAGGCTAGGCAGTCAGTGAGGATTCACAGTCCACTACACTAGTGCTGCAGAGACTGTGAGCACAGTGTGTGCGTGTGCGTGTGTGTAGATGTGCGTGTGCGTGTGTGTATATGTGTGTGGGGTGCTTGCTATAGACAGAGATACCAACGATGTGTAATTGACAGAGATTCAGAGGTGATAACAGAAACACAGAGAGAACAGAATCTGCCTATCCTGGACAAACTGTTGATATTCTCCCTCCCCATCCCATCCATAACCATGAGGCTGTTGATATTCTCCCTCCCCATCCCATCCATAACCATGAGGCTGTTGATATTCTCCCTTCCCATCCCATCCATAACCATGAGGCTGTTGATATTCTCCCTCCCCATCCCATCCATAACCATGAGGCTGTTGATATTCTCCCTCCCCATCCCATCCATAACCATGAGGGGAATATTCTGCTGTTGTTGAGCTGCCCGTCTGACAACACCGACCAGCGCTGCTCTGCTGGTGAGGCTTTGGATACCCACGGTTCCTACAGCACATGACGACAGATGACTGGAAGAGCTTTAAGATGACGTACAGCTGCGTAGAGACTTAAGCAGACCACTCGCCTGGGCCCAGACGTGTTTTTCTGCAGGAAGCACGAGGACATAACGAGAGCAGGACAGACTAGATGCTTTAGGGGTACGGGACCCCCGATCCTACCTTCTCCAGGGTTTCATAGTTGAGTTTGAAGGCCCAGAGCTGTAGTCGAGCGGTGAGGCCGCTGATGGACGACAGGGTGAGGAGGAACTGTTCCGCCGAGCCCAGGGGGACGTCAGGGTTGGCCAGCTGAGCCTCCTGGATCTTCTGCTTCTCTTCCTCACTAGGAGTCATCGTCAGGATTTTCTACGAGAGAACAGACGACTGGAGTTAGAGGAGGAGAGGCATGGATTTGGACCACAGGAAATCAGAGGACTGACTGGGGGGCGGCAGGTAGCTTTAGTGGTTAAGAGCGTTGTGCCAGTAACCGCAAGGTCGCTGGTTCTAATCCCCGAGCCGACTAGGTGAAAAATCTGTCGATGTGCCCTTGAGCAAGGCACTTAACCCTAATTCCTCCTGTAAGTCGCTCTGGATAAGAGCGTCTGCTAAATGACTAAAAAAGGAAAGTGTGAGTGGTAGACATTGATGTATGTTTTTGTTATTTAAAAAGGTGGTTTGTTGACAGAGATTTTCAGGTACACATGTAGTCGTTGACAGTAAACATGAATTAAAACTACACTAGAGGAATACTGTAGTTCTCCTCCATAACACTTCATAGGTCACTGACGTTCTATGTCTGAGTACACTGACCCTGGTGTAACAGCACCATCTAGTGGTAGAAAGGCAGTATTACCTCTATGCCCTCCTTGTTGATGGCAAACTCGTCAAAGTTGAGGATGGCGGTCTTGATGATGTGGACAGCTGGCAGCACAGTCATGCCGATGTTAATGGCGTTACTTCTCTTAGAATCTAACACCAGTATCTCCGCCTTCTTCACTTCTGCCCCTTTCTGCACGGATAAACAACACAGAAAGGTTTACAATTAACCAACAGAGATTACAGTTAGTATTTGCTTTGACTTCATTCCTGCTTTACAGTACTGGAGACAGTTTTAGACCTATAGTTTACACAGGCAGTCCAATTTAGATTCTTTAGGCAAATTATTTGGCATATCTGATATTTTCCTTAATGCCGTAAACAGCAACAAAAACACGTGGAAATGTGATCTTTTGATTTCTGAGTTGATGTAAGGCCTCACCTTTAGAGCCACGGGCAGCTCCTTGGCCTTGGACTCAAACAGGTGTTCCAACTTGGCCGTATCCACGGTAACCTTATCCAGCGACGCCCACACTGTCCCGCGTCCGAATTTACACTTCCTGGGACTGTCTGACTGTTTGAGTTCCTTCCAGAACAACTTGACCGTCTTCCTCTTCTTGGCAAAGGCCAGGTCTGGAGCCTGGGAGGAGGAGGAGGAGGAGGAGGAAGGGGGAGGAGGGGGAGCTCCAGGAGGAGGCGGAGGTGGTGGTGGAGGAGGAGGGGGACTCATACCTGGAGCCCCGGGGGGAGGAGGAGGAGGAGGAGGAGGAGGAGGGGCGGAGCCTAGTCCAGGCATGGGTGGAGGAGGAGGTGGGATTCCACCACCAGGCCGACCAACCCCCACGTCGTAGACGTCCACGTCCAGAACGTCTATATCCTCCTCCTCCATAAGGTCAGAGAAGTCCAGGTCTTTAATCTTCAGGGCTCTGGAGCTGGGTTGGAGCTGGTCCCAGGCATCGGTCTGTCGGTCCCTGGCCAGAGGGGTCATCTGGGTGTTCTCCAGGCTGCGGGCGTGGGTCTCCGCGTCGATGCTGTACTGCGGCCGGACACGCCGGTGCTGCTCCTCTGCCAGCCTGGCCCGCGCCGCCTGGGCACTGCCACCCAGACCCTCCAGCTCTGCCCTCCTGGAGCTGCTGTCCTCGCTGGGTAGAGGCTGGGCCTGGTGGGCCTGGAGGAAAGGATCAGTTAGATTCATCCAGGAATCAGTCGATCAAGGCTATCCGTATCGATTTGAAAATGTGGGAATCGAAGACTGAAAATTACAAATTTGAGTGATGTTTTCCAAAGCGTGACAGACGTGTTTAAATTAAAATAAACACAATGCTGTTTTTTTTATTCAGCTTTCCCCCCTGCTGTAGATCAGTAAGCATGTGTTCAGCTCTTTAAAAAAATAAAAATAAATCTTTTTACCCCTTTTTCTCCCCAATTTCGTGATATCCAATTGGTAGTTACAGTCTTGTCCCATCGCTGCAACTCCCCTACGGACTCGGGAGAGGCGAAGGTCGAGAGCCATGTGTCCTCCGAAACACAACCCCGCCAAGCCGCACTGCTTCTTGACACACTGCTCGCTTAACCCGGAAACCAGCCGCACCAATGTGCAACTGGCGACCGAAGTCAGCGTGCACGCACCCGGCCCGCCACAAGGAGTCGCTAGAGTGCGATGGGACAAGGACATCCCTTAGCATGTGTTCAGCTCTTTAACTCTGCTATAGATCACTTCGATTAATCGGTCCTAGCACCCATCAACTAATGGATTCTGAAAGACTTCTAAAAAAAGGTCTAGCTGTCTAAGGCACAGTTTCAGGCCTCATGTCTAGTCGGTATTTTGGTATTTTTGGCATTTTATTAGGATCACCATTAGATGTTGCAAAAGCAGCAGCTACTCTTCCTGGGGTCCACACAAAACATGAAACATGACATAATACAGAACATTAATAGACAAGAACAGCTCAAGGACAGAACTACATAAAAATGTTTAAAAAAGGCACACGTAGCCTACATATCAATACATACACACAAACTATCTAAGTTTGAATCTGACCTACTGCCCCTTGACACTTGCCTGACGACTTATTTTAATTTTTTTGTCATTTAGCAGACGCTCTTATCCAGAGCGACTTACAGTTAAGTGAGTGCATACATTTTCATACTTTTTCATACTGGCCCCCCCGTGGGAATCGAACCCACAACCTTGGCGTTGCAAGCGCCATGCTCTACCAACTGAGCTACACGATTCAAACGGAATTGTTCCGCTGCTGTGTGTTCACTACATACTTCAGTCTGAGACGGCCGTCGTTGAAATCGTTTGGGGTGACGTCAAAATGGGGGGGTGTTGTACAAAACAATAGTCATCAGCGATTGGATCATCTCTAACCAATCAAAGGATCAAAGCCAATGACACATTTTATTTAAACGCTGCTTTACCCACGTGTGTTCTGGCTCTGGCCCAACCCATTGGTTTCTGGGACCAATCAGAACAGTTAGAATGTGTTCACGTTCTAGAAATTGGAACTCAGATCCAGACTCATTGCGGAGAAGAATCTAACGTCTGTCGGCGTGGCCTAGCATTTGTCCAAGCAAGGAGTTTAGGTAGCCAGGCAACGTTGACACAACCTCTCGATATCTTTCCCCACTGTCATCCTCTCTCTATCTGTTCAATAAAGTTAGAACGTTTATTATTTTTAATTTTTTTTAACTACACTAATTCATTCCTACCTTGAGGCTGGATAGACGTTCCTTCAGAATGCTACCAGCCCTGCCCAGCCCTCTGCGGTCCTCTGCCTCTCCGGAGAGGCTGTCCTCGGGGTCGAGGTTGGGGTCAGGGTCGATGCCTGACGGGCTCTTCAGGGGACCGGCTGAGGAGTTCTTGGCGTACAGCATGTTCAGCATGAACTTCCTCTCGTCGGAGAGGGTGTTATGCTGCTCCACCACACTGCCCTGCTGCTGGACACTGACACCTACAGGACAGGAGGGGAAGAACAACCGCATGTTACGATCAGAATATTCACACACATAGCATTTATATATATATATATATATATATATATATATATATATATATATCTTTGTACAAAAAAATGACATTACAAAAAAAAAATGACAGCAACTCCATGCTACGTTGTTGTACCCACATCTTTCACAGGTCATTGAAAGCTGCAGTTCTACACAACCTGGCATTTCAAAATGCAATAGAAACATTATTCTCTTTTCCTGCACTCCTTAACAGATTTCCATACAACATGTAATAATAAGAAATCTTCCATCTGAACCGGCCAACATGCGAGCGCAGTTCCTCTAGTAGATCCTAAGAGTATCATACTACCAGCTTTCTGAGCTAGACAGCAATACTAACTCACCAACTGGCTACCAGCGACCCTGTCCCCTTTACCGCAACACTCATCACCACAGACCCAATCCATCTACAGCAAATCTAAGTCCCAAATGTTCTTTATATATCAGGGGTATTCAACTCTTACCCTACGCAGTCTGGAGCCTGCTGGTTTTCTGTTCTACCCAAAAATGGAATTGGTGCCCCAGGTCTAAAACCAGTCCCTGATTAGAGGGGAAGAATGGAAAAATGGCAGTGGAACTGGTTTCCAGGTCCAGAGTTGAGTTTGAGGGCTCTATATAATGCACTACATTTGAACAGGGCCCATAGCGCTAGTCAAAAACAGTGCACTATCTAGGGAACAGGGTGGCGTTTGGAACGGAGACCAACACTCCTCACCAATTGACCCTGCCCTCTGCGTCGCAGCACGTTCCCTGTCAGTCAGAATCAGAACAGGAAAGGGAAACCAGATCCTCATCTGTTAGTATAAACATGTCTAACCCCTCCTGACTGGGCTGGTTTTGGATCCTGGTGGGACGTTGGAGGCCATAAGGGCCATGGTCAGGTTGGAGTCCCAAATGGTACCCTATACCCTTTTAGAGAGCACTACCTATTGACCAGAGCCTTTTGGACCCTGGTCCTCTGGTCAAACGGTAGTGGAATAGGGTGCCATTTGGGATGCAGGCCAAGACTGTTTAGGACTGGGTCATTAGTCTCCTGGCCACTGGGGGGAGGAAGAGATGGAATCTGCCATGTTATCTTCAAAGCCAGACACAATGAAAATATTTTGGTTTGAAATGTGCTACTGGATGTGAGCATTCCATGACAGAGTGTTGCTGCCCTCTGGAGTCTGAAGGACCAAACAGAGTGTTGCTGCCCTCTGGAGTCTGAAGGACCAAACAGAGTGTTGCTGCCCTGTGGAGTCTGAAGGACCAAACAGAGTGTTGCTGCCCTCTGGAGTCTGGAGGACCAAACAGAGTGTTGCTGCCCTCTGGAGTCTGAAGGACCAAACAGAGTGTTGCTGCCCTCTGGAGTCTGAAGGACCAAACAGAGTGTTGCTGCCCTCTGGAGTCTGGAGGACCAAACAGAGTGTTGCTGCCCTCTGGAGTCTGAAGGACCAAACAGAGTGTTGCTGCCCTCTGGAGTCTAAAGGACCAAACAGAGTGTTGCTGCCCTCTGGAGTCTGAAGGACCAAACAGAGTGTTGCTGCCCTCTGGAGTCTGAAGGACCAAACAGAGTGTTGCTGCCCTCTGGAGTCTGAAGGACCAAACAGAGTGTTGCTGCCCTCTGGAGTCTGAAGGATCAAACAGAGTGTTGCTGCCCTCTGGAGTCTGAAGGACCAAACAGAGTGTTGCTGCCCTCTGGAGTCTGAAGGATCAAACAGAGTGTTGCTGCCCTCTGGAGTCTGAAGGAACAAACAGAGTGTTGCTGCCCTCTGGAGTCTGAAGGATCAAACAGAGTGTTGCTGCCCTCTGGAGTCTGAAGGATCAAACAGAGTGTTGCTGCCCTCTGGAGTCTGAAGGATCAAACAGAGTGTTGCTGCCCTCTGGAGTCTGAAGGATCAAACAGAGTGTTGCTGCCCTCTGGAGTCTGAAGGACCAAACAGAGTGTTGCTGCCCTCTGGAGTCTGGAGGACCAAACAGAGTGTTGCTGCCCTCTGGAGTCTGAAGGACCAAACAGAGTGTTGCTGCCCTCTGGAGTCTGAAGGACCAAACAGAGTGTTGCTGCCCTCTGGAGTCTGAAGGATCAAACAGAGTGTTGCTGCCCTCTGGAGTCTGAAGGATCAAACAGAGTGTTGCTGCCCTCTGGAGTCTGAAGGATCAAACAGAGTGTTGCTGCCCTCTGGAGTCTGAAGGACCAAACAGAGTGTTGCTGCCCTGTGGAGTCTGAAGGATCAAACAGAGTGTTGCTGCCCTCTGGAGTCTGAAGGACCAAACAGAGTGTTGCTGCCCTCTGGAGTCTGAAGGACCAAACAGAGTGTTGCTGCCCTCTGGAGTCTGAAGGACCAAACAGAGTGTTGCTGCCCTCTGGAGTCTGAAGGATCAAACAGAGTGTTGCTGCCCTCTGGAGTCTGAAGGATCAAACAGAGTGTTGCTGCCCTCTGGAGTCTAAAGGATCAAATAACTTAAAGAAGTCTCTGAAAGTGTAAAGAAAGTGATTGTGTGTCTTGGACTTGTGTGTCTGTGAGCTCTGATTGTCTATCCTAACCGAGTTCCACTAGATGTCACAATAATCCCACTAACTACCTTGGTCTCTATTGAATTCAGTTCATCTGCAGGTGCCACCTATGGTAGGGGTTCACAAACCTCTGGTTCTCAGTTGTGACCCACCCAAAAGGAGTTCTCTTGTGGCCCTACAGATAACCTAAGGAATGTTTGTAGCCACAACCTTGTAAGTAACTTAGCTGAAACCCATTAGAAATCATCCACGAACCCTCCAGTGGGTCCCAATCCACCATTCTGGAAACAAATTATACACTTTCAAGCTGGTCCCTGTATAGTTCAAATACAGTCACTTTCAAGCTGGTCCCTGTATAGTTCAAATACAGTCACTTTCAAGCTGGTCTGTGTATAGTTTACATACAGTCAGTAGACAGGCTGGTCCCTGTATAATATACAGTCAGTAGACAGGCCGGTCCCTGTATAATATACAGTCAGTAGACAGGCCGGTCCCTGTATAATATACAGTCAGTAGACAGGCCGGTCCCTGTATAATATACAGTCAGTAGACAGGCTGGTCCCTGTATAATATACAGTCAGTAGACAGGCTGGTCCCTGTATAATATACAGTCAGTAGACAGGCCCAGTAGACAGGCCGGTCCCTGTATAATATACAGTCAGTAGACAGGCCGGTCCCTGTATAATATACAGTCAGTAGACAGGCCGGTCCCTGTATAATATACAGTCAGTAGACAGGCCGGTCCCTGTATAATATACAGTCAGTAGACAGGCCCAGTAGACAGGCCGGTCCCTGTATAATATACAGTCAGTAGACAGGCCGGTCCCTGTATAATATACAGTCAGTAGACAGGCCGGTCCCTGTATAATATACAGTCAGTAGACAGGCTGGTCCCTGTATAATATACAGTCAGTAGACAGGCCGGTCCCTGTATAATATACAGTCAGTAGACAGGCTGGTCCCTGTATAATATACAGTCAGTAGACAGGCCGGTCCCTGTATAATATACAGTCAGTAGACAGGCCGGTCCCTGTATAATATACAGTCTGTAGACAGGCCGGTCCCTGTATAATATACAGTCAGTAGACAGGCTGGTCCCTGTATAATATACAGTCAGTAGACAGGCCGGTCCCTGTATAATATACAGTCAGTAGACAGGCCGGTCCCTGTATAATATACAGTCAGTAGACAGGCCGGTCCCTGTATAATATACAGTCAGTAGACAGGCCGGTCCCTGTATAATATACAGTCAGTAGACAGGCCGGTCCCTGTATAATATACAGTCAGTAGACAGGCCGGTCCCTGTATAATATACAGTCAGTAGACAGGCCGGTCCCTGTATAATATACAGTCAGTAGACAGGCCGGTCCCTGTATAATATACAGTCAGTAGACAGGCCGGTCCCTGTATAATATACAGTCAGTAGACAGGCCGGTCCCTGTATAATATACAGTCAGTAGACAGGCCGGTCCCTGTATAATATACAGTCAGTAGACAGGCCGGTCCCTGTATAATATACAGTCAGTAGACAGGCCGGTCCCTGTATAATATACAGTCAGTAGACAGGCCGGTCCCTGTATAATATACAGTCAGTAGACAGGCCGGTCCCTGTATAATATACAGTCAGTAGACAGGCCGGTCCCTGTATAATATACAGTCAGTAGACAGGCCGGTCCCTGTATAATATACAGTCAGTAGACAGGCCGTCCCTGTATAATATACAGTCAGTAGACAGGCCGGTCCCTGTATAATATACAGTCAGTAGACAGGCCGGTCCCTGTATAATATACAGTCAGTAGACAGGCCGGTCCCTGTATAATATACAGTCAGTAGACAGGCCGGTCCCTGTATAATATACAGTCAGTAGACAGGCCGGTCCCTGTATAATATACAGTCAGTAGACAGGCCGGTCCCTGTATAATATACAGTCAGTAGACAGGCCGGTCCCTGTATAATATACAGTCAGTAGACAGGCCGGTCCCTGTATAATATACAGTCAGTAGACAGGCCGGTCCCTGTATAATATACAGTCAGTAGACAGGCCGGTCCCTGTATAATATACAGTCAGTAGACAGGCCGGTCCCTGTATAATATACAGTCAGTAGACAGGCCGGTCCCTGTATAATATACAGTCAGTAGACTGGCCGGTCCCTGTATAATATACAGTCAGTAGACAGGCCGGTCCCTGTATAATATACAGTCTGTAGACAGGCCGGTCCCTGTATAATATACAGTCTGTAGACAGGCCGGTCCCTGTATAATATACAGTCTGTAGACAGGCCGGTCCCTGTATAATATACAGTCAGTAGACAGGCCGGTCCCTGTATAATATACAGTCTGTAGACAGGCCGGTCCCTGTATAATATACAGTCAGTAGACAGGCCCAGTAGACAGGCTGGTCCCTGTATAATATACAGTCAGTAGACAGGCCGGTCCCTGTATAATATACAGTCAGTAGACAGGCCGGTCCCTGTATAATATACAGTCTGTAGACTGTAGACAGTCAGTCAGAGCTCAATGATGAAGACACTATAGAAAGACAGACAGAACGGCAGACAGAACGACAGACAGAACGACAGACAGAACGACAGACAGTACGACAGACAGTACGACAGACAGAACGGCAGACAGAACGACAGACAGAACGACAGACAGAACGGAAGGGGCAGAGAGGATGTGGAGTTAAAAGGAGCGGGTCGGATGTTATTCTCTTGCCTGGTTCATTATGGGGAGCCTGTGTATCTGCTGGGTCAGGCTGCTCCAGGGTGCTCTGGATGGGGCCAGTCTCTCCTGAGACCTGCCCCCCTGTGTGGGGCTCTGGCTGGGGATCTGTTCCTGCACCGCTGGCCTGGAATGGGGCTGTTGGTACACACACAGACACACAGACACACAGACACACAGACACACAGACACACAGACACACAGACACACACACACACACACAGAAAAAAACCTGTAAGTAAACATTCACAACTGAATAAACTACATTTCAGATAACGTATGAGTGAATTTCCATTTGATACGTTACTGGCAGAGCGTAATGCCAGTGAGTGTACTTCAGAGAAATGCCCCCCAGACTCACATCAACGTGAAAGGCCCTCTGGCCTCCTCTGCCAACGTCTTTTCACTTGTCTGAGTGTGTGTGTAAGACAGACAGAGAGAGAGAGAGAGAAATGTCTCTGTTTCCCATGCCAATAAAGCCCTTTGAATTGAAATTGTATTGATGTAGAGAGGAGAGAGATGAGAGAGAGAGAGATAGAGAGGAGAGAGGAGAGATAGAGAGAGAGAGGAGAGAGAGATAGAGAGGAGAGAGAGAGAGAGAGAGAGAGAGAGAGAGAGAGAGAGAGAGAGAGAGAGAGAGAGAGAGAGAGAGAGAGAGAGTGATAGAGGAGAGAGATAAAGATAGAGATAGAGAGAGAGAGAGAGAGAGAGAGAGAGAGAGGAGAGAGAGAGATTGAGATAGAGAGAAATACTTGAATCAGTTATAGAACCCATTGCCCTTTATGGTTGTGAGGTCTGGGGTCAGCTCACCAACCAAGAATTCACAAAATGGGACAAACACCAAATTGAGACTCTGCATGCAGAATTCTGCAAAAATATCCTCAGTGTACAACGTAAAACACCAAATAATGCATTCGGGGCAGAATTAGGCCAATACCCACTAATTATAAAAATCCAGAAAACAGCCGTTAAAATTCTACAACTACCTAAAAGGAAGCGATTCCCAAACCTTCCATAACAAAGCCATCACCTACAGAGAGATTAACCTAGAGAAGAGTCCCCTAAGTAAGCTGGTCCTGGGGCTCTGTTCACAAACACAAACAGACCCCACAGAGCCCCAGGACAACAACACAATTAGACCCAACCAACTCATGAGAAAACAAAAAGATAATTACTTGACACATTGGAAAGAATTAACTAAAAAACAGAGCAAACTAGAATGCTATTTGGCCCTAAACAGAGAGTACACAGTGGCAGAATACCTGACCACTGTGACTGACCCAAACTTAAGGAAAGCTTTGACTATGTACAGACTCAGTGAGCATAGCCTTGCTATTGAGAAAGGCCGCCGTAGGCAGACCTGGCTCTCAAGAGAAGACAGGCCTTGTGCACACTGCCCACAAAATGAGGTGGAAACTGAGCTGCACTTCCTAACCTCCTGCCAAATGTATGATCATATTAGAGACACATATTTCCCTCAGATTACAGCGATCCACAAATAATTCCAAAACAAATACAATTTTGATAAACTCCCTTATCTATTGGGTGAAATACCACAGTATGACATCACAGCTGCAAGATTAGTGACCTGTTGCCACAAGAAAAGGGCAACCAGTGAAGAACAAACACCATTGTAAATACAACCCATATTTATGTTGATTTATTTTCCCATTTGTACTTTAACTCTATTTGCACGTTGTTACAACACTGTATATAGACATAATATGACATTTGAAATGTCTTTATTCTTTTGGAACATTTGTGAGTTTAATGTTTTTATTGTTTAATTCAATGTTGTTTATCTATTTCACTTGCTTTGGCAATGGTAACATACGTTTCCCATGACAATAAAGTCCTTAAATAGACAATTGAATTGATATAGAGAGGAGAGAAAGAGATATAGAGAGAGAGAGTAAGAATGTGTGTGTGTGTGTGTCTGCCAGTGTGTGTGTGCGTGTGTGTGCGTGTGTGTGTGTGTGTGTGCCTGCCAGTGTGTGTGTGTGTGTGTGTGTGCGTGTGTGTGTGTGTGTGCCTGCCAGTGTGTGTGTGCTTGCCTGTGTGTGTGTGTGTGTGTGTGTGTGTGTGTGTGTGTGTGTGTGTGTGTGTGTGTGTGCCAGTGTGTGCCAGTGTGTGCCAGTGTGTGGGGGGCAGTTTTCTGGGCCTCTCCATCATTTCCATGAGTTTACCAGAGGAACAGAATAGACAGAGAGGCTTTGAGTGGCCAGAGAGGGAGGGAGGGAGGGAGGGATGGAGAGAGGGAGGGAGGGATGGAGAGAGGGAGGGAGGGAGAGAGGGAGGGAGAAAGTGAGGGAGGGAGAAAGTGAGAGATGGAGGGAGGGAGAAAGTGAGAGATGGAGAGAGGGAGGGAGGGAGGGAGAGAGGGAGAGAGGGAGAGAGGGAGAGAGGGAGAGAGGGAGAGAGGGAGAGAGGGAGAGAGGGAGAGAGGGAGAGAGGGAGGGAGGGAGGGAGGGAGGGAGGGAGGGAGGGAGGGAGGGAGAAAGTGAGAGATGGAGGGAGGGAGGGAGGGAGGGGCTCTATAGCCAGACTTCCAGAGTCATGCTCTCAGGGGTCTGAGACTTCATGGGAAACTAGATGCCTCTCATCTGGTGTCAGAGCTGGGAGCCCAGACAGGACTAGTATTACTAGAGACGTTGGTTATGTCCTTATTACCCCAGCATGAGGGCCATTCACACGGGATTCATTTTTTCCAAACTGACTGTAATTCTTGATTATTTTTCATTCAATTGACCCTCATGACGGAAGCCTGGAGGTTTTTATTCTAGGTTTGAAGATATTCAACATCCTGTCTAGTTGATAATCGGCTACACTGGTAAATCGTGCTTGGCTTCCAAATGTACAGGTGTCCCCATAATATATACATTGAGGAAGTGTGATCAAATCAAATCAAATCAAATTTTATTGGTCACATGCGCCGAATACAACAGGTGCAGACATTACAGTGAAATGCTTACTTACAGCCCTTAACCAACAGTGCATTTATTTTAAACAAAAAAAGTAAGAATAAAACAACAACAAAAAAGTGTTGAGAAAAAAAGAGCAGAAATAAAATAACAGTAGGGAGGCTATATATACAGTGGGTTACCGGTGCAGAGTCAATGTGCGGGGGCACCGGCTAGTTGAGGTAGTTGAGGTAATATGTACATGTGGGTAGAGTTAAAGTGACTATGCATAAATACCTACCTCATAGTCCTCATCTTAGTGATCCACAGTCATTCCTCATGAAAAGTCCCTCTGTGAGCTGCTGAACAGCGCACTGGCACTTGAGATGCGTTTATGGATGAGAAAATGAACTTGCCATTTCCAAAAGGTTTAGCTCAGAGGGGAATCAGTGATGCCCTGCTTTGAGATCTGCTGCCTACGTCAACAGAGGGCTTCATTAAATAGGCCTAGACACAATAGCCTGGTTTGTTATCGCACATTTAATTAAACTGACGTATTTGGTGACGTTCAACTTCAGTTATTTGGCACAAAAAACATAAACAAAAGTATTGGCTGTTAAAGTTGATAACTGTAGGCCATTCATATGAAATATATGCACATCACTTGTTTTCTTGCTCAAACTACAAGCAGCACCTGTCAAACCCTGTAATGTCTCTCAAAAACACAGAACTAGTATTATCAGAGGGCCTTGGAGTTGGTCGGAAAACAGTAGGTTATTCTGGCTGGAAATGTTACTCTCCCGCCATGTAAAAATGACTGACAGATTCACAAAGGACTAAAATGACAGATGTGGTGTTTTGTGCTAAACTAACCCCGTCCAGATAGAGCTATGGTCTATTTTCTGGGGGTTTCCTATTCCAGGTCTATTCCTCCTCAGTAACTATTCCTATTCCAGGTCTATTCCCCCTCAGTAACTATTACTATTCCAGGTCTATTCCTCCTCTATTCCAGGTCTATTCCTCCTCTATTCCAGGTCTATCCCTCCTCAGTAACTATTCCTATTCCAGGTCTATTCCTCCTCAGTAACTATTCCTCCTCTATTCCAGGTCTATTCCTCCTCTATTCCAGGTCTATTCCTCCTCAGTAACTATTCCAGGTCTATTCCTCCTCAGTAACTATTCCTCCTCTATTCCAGGTCTATTCCTCCTCTATTCCAGGTCTATCCCTCCTCAGTAACTATTACTATTCCAGGTCTATTCCTCCTCAGTAACTATTACTATTCCAGGTCTATCCCTCCTCAGTAACTATTCCTCACTATTCCAGGTCTATCCCTCCTCAGTAACTATTACTATTCCAGGTCTATTCCTCCTCAGTAACTATTCCTCCTCTATATTCCTCCTCTATTCCAGGTCTATCCCTCCTCAGTAACTATTCCTATTCCAGGTCTATCCCTCCTCAGTAACTATTCCTATTCCAGGTCTATTCCTCCTCAGTAACTATTCCTCCTCTATTCCAGGTCTATTCCTCCTCTATTCCAGGTCTATCCCTCCTCAGTAACTATTCCTATTCCAGGTCTATCCCTCCTCAGTAACTAGTCCTATTCCAGGTCTATCCCTCCTCAGTAACTATTACTATTCCAGGTCTATTCCTCTTCAGTAACTATTACTATTCCAGGTCTATCCCTCCTCAGTAACTATTACTATTCCAGGTCTATTCCTCCTCAGTAACTATTACTATTCCAGGTCTATTCCTCCTTGTATCTATTCCAGGTCTATCCCTCCTCAGTAACTATTACTATTCCAGGTCTATCCCTCCTCAGTAACTATTACTATTCCAGGTCTATCCCTCCTCAGTAACTATTACTATTCCAGGTCTATCCCTCCTCAGTAACTATTACTATTCCAGGTCTATTCCTCCTGAAACTATTCCAGGTCTATCCCTCCTCAGTAACTATTACTATTCCAGGTCTATTCCTCCTCTATTCCAGGTCTATCCCTCCTCAGTAACTATTACTATTCCAGGTCTATTCCTCCTCTATTCCAGGTCTATTCCTCCTCTATTCCAGGTCTATCCCTCCTCAGTAACTATTCCCATTCCAGGTCTATCCCTCCTCAGTAACTATTACTATTCCAGGTCTATTCCTCCTCTATTCCAGGTCTATTCCTCCTATATTCCAGGTCTATCCCTCCTCAGTAACTATTCATATTCCAGGTCTATCCCTCCTCAGTAACTATTACTATTCCAGGTCTATCCCTCCTCAGTAACTATTACTATTCCAGGTCTATTCCTCCTCTATTCCAGGTCTATCCCTCCTCAGTAACTATTACTATTCCAGGTCTATTCCTCCTCTATTCCAGGTCTATCCCTCCTCAGTAACTATTACTATTCCAGGTCTATTCCTCCTCTATTCCAGGTCTATTCCTCCTCTATTCCAGGTCTATCCCTCCTCAGTAACTATTACTATTCCAGGTCTATTCCTCCTCTATTCCAGGTCTATTCCTCCTCAGTAACTATTACTATTCCAGGTCTATTCCTCCTCTATTCCAGGTCTATTCCTCCTCAGTAACTATTCCTCCTCTATTCCAGGTCTCTAATGAGAAACTCTCGCCCTTCCCAGCATGAGTTGAGGCTATGTTACGTAATGTCCTGCCCCTGTTTGACACTGCAGGGCCCGGTATTGGAAACATGGGTCGTCTCACATCTGACTGGAGAGGAGTAAGGATCAGCCCTCCCTCCTCTTGCTCCCAACAACACTTCCTCATTCTGAGGTGTTGTGATGACGCTCAAAGCGTTTGCCGACCAATGGCAAGCGCCGTGTGTGTGTGTGTGTCACTAACAATTAGGACGGCTCAACGAGGGTCTGAGAGGAGAGATGTTCTCAGGACAGGGCCCTACCGGGTCAGGCTGTCAGGGGTACTGGGCCTGGGGTCTGGGGCTAGGGGGCCTGGGGCTAGGGGGCCTGGGGCTAGGGGGCTGGGGCTGGGGGCCTGGGGCTAGGGGCCTGGGGCTAGGGGGCCTGGGGAGGGGCCTGGGGCTAGGGGCTGGGCTAGGGGCCTGGGGCTAGGCTGGGCGGGGCTAGGGGCCTGGGGCTGGGGGCCTGGGCCTAGGGGCTAGGGGCCTGGGGCTAGGGGCCTGGGGCTAGGGCCTGGGGCTAGGGGGCCTGGGGGCTAGGGCTAGGCTGCTAGGGGGCCTGGGGCTAGGGCCTGGGGCCTAGGGGCTAGGGGCCTGGGGCTAGGGGCTAGGGGCCTGGGGCTAGGGGCTAGGGGCTAGGGGCCTGGGGCTAGGGGCTAGGGGCCTGGGGCTAGGGGCCTGGGGCTAGGGTAGGGCTAGCCTGGGCCTAAGGCCTGGGGGCTGAGGCTAGGGGCTAGGGGCCTGGGGCTAGGGGCTAGGGGCTAGGGGCTAGGGGCTAGGGGCTAGGGGCCTGGGGCTGGTTTCAACAGGGGGGTTAGGGCTAGGGTAGGGCGGCAGGTAGCTTAGTGGTTAAGAGCGTTGTGCCAGTAACCGAAAGGTCGCTGGTTCTAATCCCCGAGCCGACTAGGTGAAAGATCTGTCGATGTGCCCTTGAGCAAGGCACTTAACCCTAATTGCTCCTGTAAGTCGCTCTGGATAAGAGCGTCTGCTAAATGACTAAAATGTAAATGTAAATGTTTCAACAGGGGGGTTAGGGCTAGAGGACTAGGGTAGGGGCTGGTTTCAACAGGGGGGTTAGGGCTAGAGGACTAGGGTAGGGGCTGGTTTCAACAGGGGGTTAGGGCTAGAGGACTAGGGTAGGGGCTGGTTTCAACAGGGGGGTTAGGGCTAGAGGACTAGGGTAGGGGCTGGTTTCAACAGGGGGTTAGGGCTAGAGGACTAGGGTAGGGGCTGGTTTACAACAGGGGGTTAGGGCTAGAGGACTAGGGTAGGGGCTGGTTTCAACAGGGGGGGTTAGGACTAGGGTAGGGGCTGGTTTCAACAGGGGGGTTAGGACTAGAGGACTAGGGTAGGGGCTGGTTTCAACAGGGGGTTAGGGCTAGAGGACTAGGGTAGGGGCTGGTTTCAACAGGGGGGTTAGGGCTAGGGTAGGGGCTGGTTTCAACAGGGGGGTTAGGACTAGAGGACTAGGGTAGGGGCTGGTTTCAACAGGGGGGTTAGGGCTAGAGGACTAGGGTAGGGGCTGGTTTCAACAGGGGGGTTAGGGCTAGAGGACTAGGGTAGGGGCTGGTTTCAACAGGGGGGTTAGGGCTAGAGGACTAGGGTAGGGGCTGGTTTCAACAGGGGGGTTAGGGCTAGAGGACTAGGGTAGGGGCTGGTTTCAACAGGGGGGTTAGGGCTAGAGGGCTAGGGTAGGGGCTGGTTTCAACAGGGGGTTAGGGCTAGAGGACTAGGGTAGGGGCTGGTTTCAACAGGGGGGTTAGGGCTAGGGTAGGGGGCTGGTTTCAGCAGGGGTTAGGGCTAGAGGACTAGGGTAGGGGCTGGTTTCAACAGGGGGGTTAGGGCTAGAGGACTAGGGTAGGGGCTGGTTTCAACAGGGGGGTTAGGGCTAGAGGGCTAGGGTAGGGGCTGGTTTCAACAGGGGGGTTAGGGCTAGAGGACTAGGGTAGGGGCTGGTTTCAACAGGGGGGTTAGGGCTAGAGGACTAGGGTAGGGGCTGGTTTCAACAGGGGGTTAGGGCTAGAGGACTAGGGTAGGGGCTGGTTTCAACAGGGGGGTTAGGGCTAGAGGACTAGGGTAGGGGCTGGTTTCAACAGGGGGTTAGGGCTAGAGGACTAGGGTAGGGGCTGGTTTCAACAGGGGGTTAGGGCTAGAGGACTAGGGTAGGGGCTGGTTTCAACAGGGGGGTTAGGGCTAGAGGACTAGGGTAGGGGGCTGGTTTCAACAGGGGGGTTAGGGCTAGAGGACTAGGGTAGGGGCTGGTTTCAACAGGGGGGTTAGGGCTAGAGGACTAGGGTAGGGGCTGGTTTCAACAGGGGGGTTAGGGCTAGAGGACTAGGGTAGGGGCTGGTTTCAACAGGGGGGTTAGGGCTAGAGGACTAGGGTAGGGGCTGGTTTCAACAGGGGGGTTAGGGCTAGAGGACTAGGGTAGGGGCTGGTTTCAACAGGGGGCTAGGGCTAGAGGACTAGGGTAGGGGCTGGTTTCAACAGGGGGTTAGGGCTAGAGGACTAGGGTAGGGGCTGGTTTCAACAGGGGGTTAGGGCTAGAGGACTAGGGTAGGGGCTGGTTTCAACAGGGGGGCTAGGGCTAGAGGACTAGGGTAGGGGCTGGTTTCAACAGGGGGGTTAGGGCTAGAGGACTAGGGTAGGGGCTGGTTTCAACAGGGGGTTAGGGCTAGAGGACTAGGGTAGGGGCTGGTTTCAACAGGGGGGTTAGGGCTAGAGGCTAGGGTAGGGGCTGGTTTCAACAGGGGGGTTAGGGCTAGAGGACTAGGGTAGGGGCTGGTTTCAACAGGGGGTTAGGGCTAGAGGACTAGGGTAGGGGCTGGTTTCAACAGGGGGGTTAGGGCTAGAGGACTAGGGTAGGGGCTGGTTTCAACAGGGGGTTAGGGCTAGAGGACTAGGGTAGGGGCTGGTTTCAACAGGGGGTTAGGGGGAAGCTAGGGTAGGGGCTGGTTTCAACAGGGGGTTAGGGCTAGAGGACTAGGGTAGGGGCTGGTTTCAACAGGGGGGTTAGGGCTAGAGGACTAGGGTAGGGGCTGGTTTCAACAGGGGGTTAGGGCTAGAGGACTAGGGTAGGGGCTGGTTTCAACAGGGGGGTTAGGGCTAGAGGACTAGGGTAGGGGCTGGTTTCAACAGGGGGTTAGGGCTAGAGGACTAGGGTAGGGGCTGGTTTCAACAGGGGGGTTAGGGCTAGGACTAGGGTAGGGGCTGGTTTCAACAGGGGGGTTAGGGCTAGAGGACTAGGGTAGGGGCTGGTTTCAACAGGGGGGTTAGGGCTAGAGGACTAGGGTAGGGGCTGGTTTCAACAGGGGGGTTAGGGCTAGAGGACTAGGGTAGGGGCTGGTTTCAACAGGGGGGTTAGGGCTAGAGGACTAGGGTAGGGGCTGGTTTCAACAGGGGGGTTAGGGCTAGAGGACTAGGGTAGGGGCTGGTTTCAACAGGGGGGCTAGAGGACTAGGGTAGGGGCTGGTTTCAACAGGGGGGTTAGGGCTAGAGGACTAGGGTAGGGGCTGGTTTCAACAGGGGGTTAGGGCTAGAGGACTAGGGTAGGGGCTGGTTTCAACAGGGGGTTAGGGGCTAGAGGACTAGGGTAGGGGCTGGTTTCAACAGGGGGTTAGGGCTAGAGGACTAGGGTAGGGGCTGGTTTCAACAGGGGGGTTAGGGCTAGAGGACTAGGGTAGGGGCTGGTTTCAACAGGGGGGTTAGGGCTAGAGGACTAGGGTAGGGGCTGGTTTCAACAGGGGGGTTAGGGCTAGAGGCTAGGGTAGGGGCTGGTTTCAACAGGGGGGTTAGGGGCTAGAGGACTAGGGTAGGGGCTGGTTTCAACAGGGGGGTTAGGGCTAGAGGACTAGGGTAGGGGCTGGTTTCAACAGGGGGGTTAGGGCTAGAGGACTAGGGTAGGGGCTGGTTTCAACAGGGGGTTAGGGCTAGAGGACTAGGGTAGGGGCTGGTTTCAACAGGGGGGTTAGGGCTAGAGGACTAGGGTAGGGGCTGGTTTCAACAGGGGGTTAGGGCTAGAGGACTAGGGTAGGGGCTGGTTTCAACAGGGGGTTAGGGCTAGAGGACTAGGGTAGGGGCTGGTTTCAATAGGGGGTTAGGGCTAGAGGACTAGGGTAGGGGCTGGTTTCAACAGGGGGGTTAGGGCTAGAGGACTAGGGTAGGGGCTGGTTTCAACAGGGGGTTAGGGGCTAGAGGACTAGGGTAGGGGCTGGTTTCAGCAGGGGGGTTAGGGCTAGAGGACTAGGGTAGGGGCTGGTTTCAACAGGGGGTTAGGGCTAGAGGACTAGGGTAGGGGCTGGTTTCAACAGGGGGTTAGGGCTAGAGGACTAGGGTAGGGGCTGGTTTCAACAGGGGGGTTAGGGCTAGAGGACTAGGGTAGGGGCTGGTTTCAACAGGGGGGTTAGGGCTAGAGGACTAGGGTAGGGGCTGGTTTCAACAGGGGGGTTAGGGCTAGAGGACTAGGGTAGGGGCTGGTTTCAACAGGGGGGTTAGGACTAGGGTAGGGGCTGGTTTCAACAGGGGGTTAGGGCTAGAGGACTAGGGTAGGGGCTGGTTTCAACAGGGGGGTTAGGGCTAGAGGACTAGGGTAGGGGCTGGTTTCAACAGGGGGTTAGGGCTAGAGGACTAGGGTAGGGGCTGGTTTCAACAGGGGGTTAGGGCTAGAGGACTAGGGTAGGGGCTGGTTTCAACAGGGGGGCTAGGGCTAGAGGACTAGGGTAGGGGCTGGTTTCAACAGGGGGTTAGGGCTAGAGGACTAGGGTAGGGGCTGGTTTCAACAGGGGGGTTAGGGCTAGAGGACTAGGGTAGGGGCTGGTTTCAACAGGGGGGTTAGGGCTAGAGGACTAGGGTAGGGGCTGGTTTCAACAGGGGGGTTAGGGCTAGAGGACTAGGGTAGGGGCTGGTTTCAACAGGGGGGTTAGGGCTAGAGGACTAGGGTAGGGGCAGGTTTAGGGTGCAGTACCTTCAGTGGGTGTACTGGGGCTGCTGTCTGCAGGCGAGGTCTCCTCCTCCTCTGCCCTGGTGGACGTGACTATGACGTCATCCTGGGACAGCCTATCCTGGAGCTTCTTGTGTTGACTCCTACTCTTCTTCTCCCACTGGGTGGCGGCCAGGCTGCGGAGGAAGGTGCCTCTACAGGAACACAGACAGGGAGGAAACTGGTGGTGACTGAGCCGCCATGCAGAGGTCCACAACACCATTACGGGGCAACCATCCAGGATCACACCAATAAAACAATAGATTAGATCAGACAGAAACCCCCTGACCTGATCCAGACAAACTGATTATAGTCTAGAATTATACTGATTATAGTCTCATTTATAACCAAAAAGAATTTGATGTTCGTTCCCCAGAACAGATCAGAACAGATACCATACCCTGCAGCAACGCTGTGATAAACCCATTACACTCATCGGCCCCCTGCCACAGATATGCTGCCCACGCTCTCAGATGTTAAGGTCCTAGCCAGAGACAGAAGCCAACCTAACCGCCACTCTCCGTCCCTCCTTCCCCAGGGGAGGGCTCAGTAGGGGCAGGCAGCTACTCCAGCTAAAACAGGCCCCCTGGATCACTGCAACACATCACTCAGATCTACTGCTTTAATCTTCTCTCTGAGTCCGTATTGAGTCGTTCCATCTTACCGTCCAAAGGGAATGTATGCAGCCGGTTCTACACTCGCATCCCCTGTGGACCGGGTCGTACATAAAAAATTAACAATTTGAGAAAAATGCGTACTTTCTTTATGAAACACCATTTTCCACCATCATGCTAGAGTAGCTAATGCTAATCCCGGTCCACGCTAGAGTTTTGAAACTATCAGACCAGGGGTGAAAAAACAGACTGCTGCAACCTGATTGGCTGAACGCAATATGGAACATCCGGGATTAGCATTAGCTACTCCAGCATGGTGGTGGAAAATGGTGTTTCATAACGAAAGTACGCATATTTTTCTCCATTTTTTGTTTTTTCCAGCACCACCCCAACATCAACATATGTAAAAATTGAACTTTTCTATGTTTTGTAGTAAAAAAAGATAGAACATAAGTGTTTCCAATGACATCATCAACCAATTAGTAGACAATTAGTAGGCAACGCCTCCTCATAATTGGTTAATATCGCAGTCTCCCGAGTGGCGCAGTGGTCTAAGGCACTGCATCGCAGTGCTAGCTGTGCCACTAGAGATCCTGGTTCGAATCCAGGCTCTGTCGTAGCCGGCCGCGACCGGGAGTCCCATGGGGCGGCGCACAATTGGCCCAGGGTAGGGGAGGGATTGGCCGGCAGGGATGTAGCTCAGTTGGTAGAGCATGGCGTTTGCAACGCCAGGGTTGTGGGTTCGATTCCCAAGGGGGGCCAGTATGAAAAATAAACTAACTAAGTCGCTCTGGATAAGAGCATCTGCTAAATGACGTAAATGTAAATGTAAATTAGAAACACATATCTTCCTCTATTTTTTGTTTTACTACAAAACATAGAAAAGCGCCGTTTTCACAGATGTTGATGTTGGGGTGGTGCTGGAGATGATGAATATGATTCCCTTTAATCTAGCTTGTTGTCATGTGATGAATCTTACACCTTCATTTCTGCTCAATCTGTGTCTTGAACCCTGTAACGTCAATGAACGTTCACGATAAAACCCTGTTAATTGATTGGTTGAAACGACTTTAAAATCACAAACCGCAGACCACACACACGTTAACATCAACACACCGTTTCAAAATGGACGCCACACACCATAACACCCAGGCTAACGTCCCCAAATGGCACCTTATTCAATACAAAAGTCCACTGCTTTTGACCATTAGAACCCTATTGGCTCTGGTCAAAAGTTGTGCACTATACAGGGAATAGGGCCCCATTTAAGACCCAGCCATGACCCCCAGACCCCAGAAACAGCAGCAGGCTCCAAGCACACAATGCTCCCATAACCACACTGTACTTACTCAAACTTCCTGAGGACGGGCTTGTCCATATTAACATTACAGTCCTCTGGGCTGGGGAGAGAACATGGGTTTATACCTCTACAGTACACATCAACCAACCACCAACACCTTAACGTTTCATTAACAAAATGGCTGCTAATCAAATCATACTGCGGGGCGGTAACTTGACAAGGAATGTCCACACACACGTTTCAATATGAATTTCCTTCGCTTCCAAACTAAGAAATAAAAAAGGTGTCCAGCCATGTAGGAGAGAGATATACCAACTCAACACGAGGTAGTGGTAGGATACAGGAGAGAGATACCAACTCAACATGTGGTAGGATACAGGAGAGAGATATACCAACTCAACATGAGATAGTGGTAGGATACAGGAGAGAGATACCAACTCAACATGAGATAGTGGTAGGATACAGGAGAGAGATACCAACTCAACATGAGATAGTGGTAGGATACAGGAGAGAGATACCAACTCAACATGAGATAGTGGTAGGATACAGGAGAGAGATACCAACTCAACATGAGATAGTGGTAGGATACAGGAGAGAGATATACCAACTCAACATGAGGTAGTGGTAGGATACAGGAGAGAGATACCAACTCAACACATGGTAGGATACAGGAGAGAGATATACCAACTCAACATTAGATAGTGGTAGGATACAGGAGAGAGATACCAACTCAACATGAGATAGTGGTAGGATACAGGAGAGAGATACCAACTCAACATGAGATAGTGGTAGGATACAGGAGAGAGATACCAACTCAACATGAGATAGTGGTAGGATACAGGAGAGAGATACCAACTCAACATGAGATAGTGGTAGGATACAGGAGAGAGAGATACCAACTCAACATGAGATAGTGGTAGGATACAGGAGAGAGAGATACCAACTCAACATGAGGTAGTGGTAGGATACAGGAGAGAGAGATACCAACTCAACATGAGATAGTGGTAGGATACAGGAGAGAGATACCAACTCAACACGTGGTAGAATACAGGAAAGAGATATACCAACTCAACATGAGATAGTGGTAGGATACAGGACAGAGAGAGATACCAACTCAACAGGAGGTAGTGGTAGGATACAGGACAGAGAGAGATACCAACTCAACACATGGTAGGATACTGGAGAGAGATATACCAACTCAACACGTGGTAGGATACAGGAGAGAGATACCAACTCAACACGTGGTAGGATACAGGAGAGAGAGATACCAACTCAACACGTGGTAGGATACTGGAGAGAGATATACCAACTCAACACGTGGTAGGATACAGGAGAGAGATACCAACTCAACACGTGGTAGGATACAGGAGAGAGAGATACCAACTCAACACGTGGTAGGATCCTGGAGAGAGATATACCAACTCAACACGTGGTAGGATACAGGAGAGAGATATCAACTCAACACGTGGTAGGATACTGGAGAGAGATATACCAACTCAACACGTGGTAGTGTCACGTCGTACTACTCCGACTCTGGCTGATGACACCACAGGAGGGTAAAGGTCACGTCAATACCAATGTCTATAATAACGTGAACAGTAACACCACTATAATGCAGCTAAGTACATATTAAGCAGGAAATACTTCTCTAGTGTCCACACTAGAACACGTAGCCACTAACAGTCAAATCCAGCACTTAGTTATGTTTAATATATGGTAAACAATGGTTGAACATCCAAATAGATGAGCATGGTAACCTGGTCTCCACATATAGACAAGAGAGAGTGAGCTGGCTGATAGATGAGATGATGAGCATGGTAACCTGGTCTCCATGGTAATTAAATCATCTGAACAGAATGTGATAGTCATAACATTGTGTCATCATTGCATTCCGAACTTCCACATCATCATCAGAAACAATTCCATGCCGCTATTGAAACCATTCATACTTTAAAAAAGGTGCAATATGCAACCATTTCCTGGTTGCAAAAATTATAGTAGTTCGCCTAATTTCAGTTTATGTGACAAAACAAGCAATGTATAGTGTAGAGAATCATTGGACCATCTAAACCTCTGTGAAATATATTTTCAATAAACCAAAAATATTGTATTTTCAAATGTTTGAATCTGGTGTACAAACCCAAAAGAAAAAAACGCAAAAACAAAACTTAAGAACGGGAAGCAAAGAAATAGCGAGCATAGAACAGATCTGCCGCTTCTTAGACTGGCTTTTAATGAGGATGACAGATCTATAACTCATATTGCTATTTGAATTTGGTCGGGTCGCCCAAAAAGTTATAATATTGCAGCTTTAAAGGGAAGGGTAATAAAAGAAAAAGAGAGTTTAAACTTCTGGACAGAAACAGAGCCAGGCCAGGGAAAGAGAGGAGAGGGTTTAAACTTCTGGACAGAAACAGAGGCAGGCCAGGGAAAGAGAGGAGAGGGTTTAAACTTCTGGACAGAAACAGATGCAGGCCAGGGAAAGAGAGGAGAGGGTTTAAACTTCTGGACAGAAACAGAGAGAGAGAGAAAATAGCTGAAAATTGGAGCAGCGTAGCAAAGCATTCTTCAATGTTGTTTCACCTGCTGCCAGAATCCGTCTCGCTCTGTGTATGAAACCTTTTGCCCTATATGGTTCTATCAACAGAATGTGGTGTTAATCATTTATTTTGTATGTTCTATCATAATACAGCCTCTGAATGTGATGCTGGATACTGTACACTGCGACAGAATATGGTAAACCCACTTTAGCTATAAAGCTAATGTTCCAGTGACAGCCCTCTTACATAAGGCCTGAATTGAAGTCTCTAATTGGGGATTTGAATTGACGGGCCCCATCTGTCGGTTGTTGTCAGGAAGTCTGAACAGTGTGGTGCCTCCCTCATTCCCTCCCACCATCCTTCCCTTCATCTCTCTATCTTCCATCCCTCCCTCCATCAGTCCCTTCCTCTCTTCCTCCGTCTCCCTCTCCCTCTCTCTCATTCCTTTAAATGACTAACTATCGTAATGATTTAAAATCACAACGGCGCCTCACAGAAAGTCACATTCTTTGGCCGTGCAGAGGGCTACTCACCAAACGGCATCGTGGCTGGCCTGCTCAGAGCTGTACAAGGAGAGGAAGAGGAGGGGTGGAGGGAGGGAGGGAGGGAATGTTGGGCAACCACAGCAGCAAGGAAAGAGATTAGGATGGCAGCCAGACATTATGAAGGAGGAGGAGAGGAGAGAGGGAATGGAGGAGGAGAGGAGCGAGGGAATGGAGGAGGAGAGGAGCGAGGGAATGGAGGAGGAGAGGAGCGAGGGAATGGAGGAGGAGAGGAGCGAGGGAAGGAGGAGGAGAGGAGTGAGGGAAGGAGGAGGAGAGCGGGAAGGAGGACGAGAAGGAGGAGGAGAGGAGAGGGGGAATGGAGGAGGAGGAGCGAGGGAATGGAGGAGGAGAGGAGCGAGGAGAGGAGCGAGGGAATGGAGGAGGAGAGGAGCGAGGGAAGGAGGAGGAGTAGGAGAGGGGGAAAATATCAGAGAAAGAGAGAGAGAGAGAGAGAGAGAGAGAGAGCGAGAGAGAGAGAGAAAATAAGGGAGAGGGGGGAGAGTGAAAGATAGAGAGGGGGAGAGTGAAAGATAGAGAGGGGGGAGAGTGAAGGATAGAGAGGGGTGAGAGTGAAAGATAGAGAGGAGGAGAGGGGGGAGAGAGAGTCAGAGAGAGAGAAAGCTGACACGAAGAGAGGAAAGTCAATAAGACTTCTAATTCCATACAAGATGATTTAGAGTCAATGTTACAGGACAAATAATGACCATTAGACATACTGAAACTATTTGCATTATCTAGCCGAAAAAAAATGAGGTTGAAGACAAATTATGGTGTCAAATTAGTCTCTTAAATGGTCACCAAAAATGTTTTAAATGTCAGTGAGCAATCACTGGTTGGCTTATCCAAAACGGAAGATGATCAAAAGCTCAACGGTGGACATAAAGCATCTCAAATAATAGTCACCACACGACCAAACACTGGTGAAAGATCTCTCTAACAATGTGTGATGGCTATCCTTATCAGTGAAACACTTGAAGGTATATAATCTCCCCCCTGCTTTCATCATAATGACAGTGATCCTCAGGTAGGTATATAATCCCCCCCCCCTGCAGAGTGAAAGAAAAGCAGCCAACAAGTGCTCAGCATATGAGGGAACTCCTTCAAGACTGTTGGAAAAACATTCCAGGTGAACCTGGTTGAGAGAATGCCAAGAGTGTGCAACGCTGTCATCAAGGCAAAGGGTGGCTATCAATTTGTAAGTCGCTCTGGATAAGAGCTTCTGCTAAATGATGTAAATGTAAATATTTGAAGAATCTCAAATATAAAATATATTTTGATTTGTTTAACACTTTTTTGGTTACTACATGATTCCATATGTGTTATTTCATAGTTTTGATGTCTTCACTATTATTCTACAATGTAGAAAATAGTAAAAATAAAGAAAAACCCTGGAATGAGTAGGTGTGTCCAAACTTTTGACTGGTACTGTATATAACCCCCCCTGCTTTCATCATAATGACAGTGACCCTCAGCAGGTACATCCTCTCCCCTCCCTCACCCACACACTGATAAACAACTCTGTCTCAGTCCTCGTCTCTGTCCCGGTCCCTGAGAGGTACAGTAACAGTGCTTACCTGAAGGTGTTCCTCTCAGTCTTGTTCCCTTGTTGCTCCTGGACAGTCGGAGGCTGCTGTTGCTTCTCAGGGCCAGCCAAGTCAGTAGGAGACGGGCTGAGGACGGACCAACGGACGGGAGGGAAAAACACACACAAAGAGTGAGAGAGTGAGGAGCAATGGCTGCCAAGGCAGTAGGAGCACACACACACTTCAGCGTCTCCAAACAACAGTGTTTCCTGTCAGTCCACTCCTCTGAGACAGGGCTCGAAAACAAGGGGGGTGCAGAGAGAGAAATAGTGTGTTCGTGTGTGTTTGTGTGTGCTTGTGTTTGCGAGTGTGTGTTTGTGTGTTCGTATGCGTGTGTGTTTGTGTGTGCGAGTGTGTCTCATCGTTTCTACTAGACAGAATAGTTGGACCTATTTTTTTCCCCAGCAGTCGTTAGTTTGTCCGTGTGTGTACTGTAAGCGTTCCAACATGATGTCAGTCACAGTGGTGGGTGTGCTTAGCTAGCTAGCGACCGGACTAGTATCTCTCTGGAGACATTGGCTTAGCTAGCTAGCGACCGGACTAGTATCTGTATGGAGACATTGGCTTAGCTAGCTAGCGACCGGACTAGTATCTGTATGGAGACATTGGCTTAGCTAGCTAGCGACCGGACTAGTATCTGTATGGAGACATTGGCTTAGCTAGCTAGCGACCGGACTAGTATCTGTATGGAGACATTGGCTTAGCTAGCTAGCGACCGGACTAGTATCTGTATGGAGACATTGGCTTAGCTAGCTAGCGACCGGACTAGTATCTGTATGGAGACATTGGCTTAGCTAGCTAGCGACCGGACTAGTATCTGTATGGAGACATTGGCTTAGCTAGCTAGCGACCGGACTAGTATCTGTATGGAGACATTGGCTTAGCTAGCTAGCGACCGGACTAGTATCTGTATGGAGACATTGGCTTAGCTAGCTAGCGACCGGACTAGTATCTGTATGGAGACATTGGCTTAGCTAGCTAGCGACCGGACTAGTATCTGTATGGAGACATTGGCTTAGCTAGCTAGCGACCGGACTAGTATCTGTATGGAGACATTGGCTTAGCTAGCTAGCGACCGGACTAGTATCTGTATGGAGACATTGGCTTAGCTAGCTAGCGACCGGACTAGTATCTGTCTGGAGACATTGGCTTAGCTAGCTAGTGACTGGACTGAACTGGTATCTGTCTGGAGACATTGGCTTAGCTAGCTAGCGACTGGACTAGTATCTGTATGGAGACATTGGCTTAGCTAGCTAGCGACTGGACTGAACTGGTATCTGTCTGGAGACATTGGCTTAGCTAGCTAGCGACTGGACTAGTATCTGTATGGAGACATTGGCTTAGCTAGCTAGCGACTGGACTGAACTAGTATCTGTCTGGAGACATTGGCTTAGCTAGCTAGCGACTGGACTGAACTAGTTTCTGTCTGGAGACATTGGCTTAGCTAGCGACTGGACTGGACTAGTATCTGTATGGAGACATTGGCTTAGCTAGCTAGCGACTGGACTGAACTAGTTTCTGTCTGGAGACATTGGCTTAGCTAGCTTGTGACTGGACTGAACTAGTATCTGTCTGGAGATATTGGCTTAGCTAGCTAGCGACTGGACTGAACTAGTATCTGTCTGGAGACATTGGCTTAGCTAGCTAGCGACTGGACTGAACTAGTTTCTGTCTGGAGACATTGGCTTAGCTAGCGACTGGACTGAACTAGTATCTGTCTGGAGACATTGGCTTAGCTAGCTAGCGACTGGACTGAACTAGTTTCTGTCTGGAGACATTGGCTTAGCTAGCTTGTGACTGGACTGAACTAGTATCTGTCTGGAGATATTGGCTTAGCTAGCTAGCGACTGGACTGAACTAGTATCTGTCTGGAGACATTGGCTTAGCTAGCTAGCGACTGGACTGAACTAGTATCTTCCTTCTGAACGGTGAGGGATGGAGACATTGAGCTATGTTGTGCTGCTTTCCACAACTATGATGACGTTTCAGCTCCATTTCTGTGTCTAACTTTGTGTCTGGCCTCATGGACAGCTATACCGTGTGAAGACTGTGTGGCACTATTCAAGTTATTTACTAAGCTACAACCAAACAACTACTACTGAGATCAGCAAACATATTATAACTGCTGACATTGAAAACGTCTCAAATAGAACCCTATTCTCTATATAGTACACTACTTTTGACCAGAGCCCAGGGCACTATAGGGAATAGGGTGCGATTTGACCAGAGCCCAGGGCTATATAGGGAATAGGGTGCTATATGACCAGAGCCCAGGGCTATATAGGGAATAGGGTGCTATATGACCAGAGCCCAGGGCACTATAGGGAATAGGGTGCTATTTGACCAGAGCCCAGGGCACTATAGGGAATAGGGTGCTATTTGACCAGAGCCCAGAGCACTATAGGGAATAGGGTGCTATTTGACCAGAGCCCAGGGCACTATAGGGAATAGGGTGCTATTTGACCAGAGCCCAGGGCACTATAGGGAATAGGGTGCTATTTGACCAGAGCCCAGGGCACTATAGGGAGCTATTTGACCAGAGCCCAGGGCACTATAGGGAATAGGGTGCTATTTGACCAGAGCCCAGGGCACTATAGGGAATAGGGTGCTATTTGACCAGAGCCCAGGGCACTATAGGGAATAGGGTGCTATTTGACCAAAGCCCAGGGCACTATAGGGAATAGGTTGCTATTTGACCAGAGCCCAGGGCACTATAGGGAATAGGGTGCTATTTGACCAGAGTCCAGGGCTATATAGGGAATAGGGTGCTATTTGACCAGAGCCCAGGGCTATATAGGGAATAGGGTGCTATTTGACCAGAGCCCAGGGCACTATAGGGAATAGGGTGCTATTTGACCAGAGCCCAGGGCACTATAGGGAATAGGGTGCTATTTGACCAGAGCACTACAGGGAATAGGGTGCTATTTGACCAGAGCCCAGGGCACTATAGGGAATAGGGTGCTATTTGACCAGAGCCCAGGGCTATATAGGGAATAGGGTGCTATTTGACCAGAGCCCGGGCACTATAGGGAATAGGGTGCTATTTGACCAGAGCCCAGGGCACTATAGGGAATAGGATGCTATTTGACCAGAGCCCAGGGCACTATAGGGAATAGGGTGCTATTTGACCAGAGCACAGGGCACTATAGGGAATAGGGTGCTATTTGACCAGAGCCCAGGGCTATATAGGGAATAGGGTGCTATTTGACCAGAGCCCAGGGCACTATAGGGAATAGGGTGCTATTTGACCAGAGCCCAGGGCTATATAGGGAATAGGGAGCTATTTGACCAGAGCCCAGGGCACTATAGGGAATAGGGTGCTATTTGACCAGAGCCCAGGGCACTATAGGGAATAGGGTGCTATTTGACCAGAGCCCAGGGCTATATAGGGAATAGGGTGCTATTTGACCAGAGCACTATAGGGAATAGGGTGCTATTTGACCAGAGCACTATAGGGAATAGGGTGCTATATGACCAGAAACCAGGGCACTATAGGGAATAGGGTGCTATTTGACCAGAGCCCAGGGCACTATAGGGAATAGGGTGCTATTTGACCAGAGCCCAGGGCACTATAGGGAATAGGGTGCTATTTGACCAGAGCCCAGGGCACTATAGGGAATAGGGTGCTATTTGACCAGAGCCCAGGGCTATATAGGGAATAGGGTGCTATTTGACCAGAGCCCAGGGCACTATAGGGAATAGGGTGCTATTTGACCAGAGCCCAGGGCACTATAGGGAATAGGGTGCTATTTGACCAGAGCCCAGGGCACTATAGGGAATAGGTGCTATTTGACCAGAGCCTAGGGCACTATAGGGAATAGGGTGCTATTTGACCAGAGCCCAGGGCACTATAGGGAATAGGGTGCTATTTGACCAGAGCCCAGGGCTATATAGGGAATAGGATGCTATTTGACCAGAGCCCAGGGCACTATAGGGAATAGGGTGCTATTTGACCAGAGCCCAGGGCACTATAGGGAATAGGGTGATATTTGACCAGAGCCCAGGGCTATATAGGGAATAGGGTGCTATTTGACCAGAGCCCAGGGCACTATAGGGAATAGGGTGCTATTTGACCAGAGCCCAGGGCACTATAGGGAATAGGGTGCTATTTGACCAGAGCCCAGGGCACTATAGGGAATAGGGTGCTATTTGACCAGAGCCCAGGGCACTATAGGGAATAGGGTGCTATTTGACCAGAGCCCAGGGCACTATAGGGAATAGGGTGCTATTTGACCAGAGCCCAGGGCACTATAGGGAATAGGGTGCTATTTGACCAGAGCCCAGGGCACTATAGGGAATAGGGTGCTATTTGACCAGAGCCCAGGGCTATATAGGGAATAGGGTGCTATTTGACCAGAGCCCAGGGCACTATAGGGAATAGGGTGCTATTTGACCAGAGCCCAGGGCACTATAGGGAATAGGGTGCTATTTGACCAGAGCCCAGGGCTATATAGGGAATAGGGTGCTATTTGACCAGAGCCCAGGGCACTATAGGGAATAGGGTGCTATTTGACCAGAGCCTAGGGCTATATAGGGAATAGGGTGCTATTTGACCAGAGCCCAGGGCTATATAGGGAATAGGGTGCTATTTGACCAGAGCACTATAGGGAATAGGGTGCTATTTGACCAGAGCACTATAGGGAATAGGGTGCTATATGACCAGAGCCCAGGGCACTATAGGGAATAGGGTGCTATTTGACCAGAGCCCAGGGCATTATAGGGAATAGGGTGCTATTTGACCAGAGCCCAGGGCACTATAGGGAATAGGGTGCTATTTGACCAGAGCCCAGGGCACTATAGGGAATAGGGTGCTATTTGACCAGAGCCCAGGGCACTATAGGGAATAGGGTGATATTTGACCAGAGCCCAGGGCTATATAGGGAATAGGGTGCTATTTGACCAGAGCACTATAGGGAATAGGGTGCTATTTGACCAGAGCACTATAGGGAATAGGGTGCTATATGACCAGAGCCCAGGGCACTATAGGGAATAGGGTGCTATTTGACCAGAGCCCAGAGCACTATAGGGAATAGGGTGCTATTTGACCAGAGCCCAGGGCACTATAGGGAATAGGGTGCTATTTGACCAGAGCCCAGGGCTATATAGGGAATAGGGTGCTATTTGACCAGAGCCCAGGGAACTATAGGGAATAGGGTGCTATTTGACCAGAGCACTATAGGGAATAGGGTGCTATTTGACCAGAGCACTATTTGACCAGAGCCCAGGGCACTATAGGGAATAGGGTGCTATTTGACCAGAGCCCAGGGCACTACAGGGAATAGGGTGCTATTTGACCAGAGCCCAGGGCACTATAGGGAATAGGGTGCTATTTGACCAGAGCCCAGGGCACTATAGGGAATAGGGTGCTATTTGACCAGAGCCCAGGGCACTATAGGGAATAGGGTGCTATTTGACCAGAGCCCAGAGCACTATAGGGAATAGGGTGCTATTTGACCAGAGCCCAGGGCACTATAGGGAATAGGGTGCTATTTGACCAGAGCCCAGGGCACTATAGGGAATAGGGTGCTATTTGACCAGAGCCCAGGGCTATATAGGGAATAGGGTGCTATTTGACCAGAGCCCAGAGCACTATAGGGAATAGGGTGCTATTTGACCAGAGCCCAGGGCACTATAGGGAATAGGGTGCTATTTGACCAGAGCCCAGGGCACTACAGGGAATAGGGTGCTATTTGACCAGAGCCCAGGGCACTATAGGGAATAGGGTGCTATTTGACCAGAGCCCAGGGCACTATAGGGAATAGGGTGCTATTTGACCAGAGCCCAGGGCTATATAGGGAATAGGGTGCTATTTGACCAGAGCACTATAGGGAATAGGGTGCTATATGACCAGAGCCCAGGGCACTATAGGGAATAGGGTGCTATTTGACCAGAGCCCAGGGCACTATAGGGAATAGGGTGCTATTTGACCAGAGCCCAGGGCACTATAGGGAATAGGGTGCTATTTGACCAGAGCCCAGGGCACTATAGGGAATAGGGTGCTATTTGACCAGAGCCCAGGGCTATATAGGGAATAGGGTGCTATTTGACCAGAGCCCAGGGCACTATAGGGAATAGGGTGCTATTTGACCAGAGCACTATAGGGAATAGGGTGCTATTTGACCAGAGCACTATAGGGAATAGGGTGCTATTTGACCAGAGCACTATAGGGAATAGGGTGCTATTTGACCAGAGCCCAGGGCACTATAGGGAATAGGGTGCTATTTGACCAGAGCCCAGGGCACTACAGGGAATAGGGTGCTATTTGACCAGAGCCCAGGGCACTATAGGGAATAGGGTGCTATTTGACCAGAGCACTATAGGGAATAGGGTGCTATTTGACCAGAGCCAAGGGCACTACAGGGAATAGGGTGCTATTTGACCAGAGCCCAGGGCACTATAGGGAATAGGGTGCTATTTGACCAGAGCCCAGGGCTATATAGGGAATAGGGTGCTATTTGACCAGAGCACTATAGGGAATAGGGTGCTATTTGACCAGAGCCAAGGGCACTACAGGGAATAGGGTGCTATTTGACCAGAGCCAAGGGCACTACAGGGAATATGGTGCTATTTGGGACAGAACCATTGTTCTGGGAGTTCTAAGAATGTTAGTATCTTTCAGGGTAAGTTTGTCTGAGTTGAACTGACAGAAGAATCTAAAAACTATGATGAAAATAGCAGTTAGGGATATAATGGTACGCTATGATGAAAATAGCAGTTAGGGATATAATGGTACGCTATGATGAAAATAGCAGTTAGGGATATAATGGTATGCTATGATGAAAATAGCAGTTAGGGATATAATGGTACGCTATGATGAAAATAGCAGTTAGGGATATAATGGTATGCTATGATGAAAATAGCAGTTAGGGATATAATGGTACGCTATGATGAAAATAGCAGTTAGGGATATAATGGTATGCTATGATGAAAATAGCAGTTAGGGATATAATGGTATGCTATGATGAAAATAGCAGTTAGGGATATAATGGTACGCTATGATGAAAATAGCAGTTAGGGATATAATGGTATGCTATGATGAAAATAGCAGTTAGGGATATAATGGTACGCTATGATGAAAATAGCAGTTAGGGATATAATGGTATGCTAAGATGAAAATAGCAGTTAGGGATATAATGGTATGCTATGATGAAAACAGCAGTTAGGGATATAATGGTATGCTATGATGAAAATAGCAGTTAGGGATATAATGGTATGCTATGATGAAAATAGCAGTCAGGGATATAATGGTATGCTATGATGAAAATAGCAGTTAGGGATATAATGGTATGCTATGATGAAAATAGCAGTCAGGGATATAATGGTACGCTATGATGAAAATAGCAGTTAGGGATATAATGGTATGCTATGATGAAAATAGCAGTTAGGGATATAATGGTATGCTATGATGAAAATAGCAGTCAGGGATATAATGGTATGCTATGATGAAAATAGCAGTTAGGGATATAATGGTATGCTATGATGAAAATAGCAGTCAGGGATATAATGGTATGCTATGATGAAAATAGCAGTTAGGGATATAATGGTATGCTATGATGAAAATAGCAGTCAGGGATATAATGGTATGCTATGATGAAAACAGCAGCTTGTTTGGGAGCAGTCCAGTCCACAGCAGGCAACAGTCTCTTCTATTTATTTTTAAATAGATATATATATTCCAGTGATTTCTACTCAAAATCACTGATTAAATCGATCCAAGTCTGTTGGCATAAGCATTCCACCAGAATGCAACAAAGTACCACTAAAGTAGTTGTCTGTATTTCAAAACAACCTCTCAACATTATTGGGACCTGTCCTCTACTGAATACCTGTTGTCCAGGCTGACATCAACAGACAAAATTATTGGAACCTGTCCTCTACTGAATACCTGTTGTCCAGGCTGTCATCACCAGACAACATTATTGGAACCTGTCCTCTACTGAATACCTGTTGTCCAGGCTGACGTCACCAGACAACATTATTGGGACCTGTCCTCTGCTGAATACCTGTTGTCCAGGCTGACGTCACCAGACAACATTATTGGAACCTGTCCAGTTGTAAATACCTCTTGTCCAGGCTGACATCATCTAAGAGAAAGGATGGACTAAGTGTTTTTCTCCAGACCTGCTCAGCTGTGTTAGAGCACAGAGCAGAGTTACGTCCCAAATGGCACCCTATTTAATATGTAGTGCACTACTTTGGACCAGGGCCCAAAAGGGGAAAAGTGTGCCATTTCAGACCCAGACCGTATACCCTGCTCTCTCCTGGCCCCGCATCCCAAATGGCACCCTATTCCCTATGGGCCCTGGTCAAAAGTAGTGCACTACATAGGGGATAGGGTGCCATTTGGGACTCAAACCAGGAGAGAGCAGGGTACAAGCCCCCTCTTCAGTGTGTTCAGACTAATCCTCACCTTTCACTGCCACTTGAAATAGTCAGACCGCTGTTCTCAGGAAGCTTTAATGGACTTTACCACAGTGGAGACATGTTACAAAGCCAGACCTCTGTTCTCAGGAAGCTTTAATGGACTTTACCACAGTAGAGACATGTTACAAAGCCAGACCGCTGTTCTCAGGAAGCTTTAATGGACTTTACCACAGTGGAGACATGTTACAAAGCCAGACCGCTGTTCTCAGGAAGCTTTAATGGACTTTACCACAGTAGAGACATGTTACAAAGCCAGACCGCTGTTCTCAGGAAGCTTTAACGGACTTTACCACAGTGGAGACATGTTACAAACACAGACCGCTGTTCTCAGGAAGCTTTAATGGACTTTACCACAGTGGAGACATGTTACAAACACAGACCGCTGTTCTCAGGAAGCTTTAACGGACTTTACCACAGTAGAGACATGTTACAAAGCCAGACCGCTGTTCTCAGGAAGCTTTAATGGACTTTACCACAGTAGAGACATGTTACAAAGCCAGACCGCTGTTCTCAGGAAGCTTTAATGGACTTTACCACAGTAGAGACATGTTACAAAGCCAGACCGCTGTTCTCAGGAAGCTTTAATGGACTTTACCACAGTAGAGACATGTTACAAAGCCAGACCGCTGTTCTCAGGAAGCTTTAATGGACTTTACCACAGTGGAGACATGTTACAAAGCCAGACCGCTGTTCTCAGGAAGCTTTAATGGACTTTACCACAGTGGAGACATGTTACAAAGCCAGACCGCTGTTCTCAGGAAGCTTTAATGGACTTTACCACAGTAGAGACATGTTACAAAGCCAGACCGCTGTTCTCAGGAAGCTTTAATGGACTTTACCACAGTAGAGACATGTTACAAAGCCAGACCGCTGTTCTCAGGAAGCTTTAACCTCTTAAGGAATTGGACCGTTTTTTCTTCAATTTTCGCCTAAAATGACATACCCAAATCTAACTGCCTGTAGCTCAGGACCTGAAGCAAGGATATGCATATTCTTGATACCATATGAAAGGAAACATTTTGAAGTTTGTGGAAATTAATGAAATTAATGTAGGAGAATATAACACATTAGATCTGGTAAAAGATCATGTTTTATTCTGTTCCATCATCTTTGAAATGCAAGAGAAAGGCCACGATATAGGGGGCGGCAGGGAGCTTAGTGGTTAAGAGCGTTGTGCCAGTAACCGAAAGGTCGCTGGTTCTAATCCCCGAACCGACTAGGTGAAAAATCTGTCGATGTGCCCTTGAGCAAGGCACTTAACCCTAATTGCTCCTGTAAGTCGCTCTGGATAAGAGCGTCTGCTAAATGACTAAAATGTAAATGTAAATGTTTCAACAGGGGGGTTAGGGCTAGAGGACTAGGGTAGGGGCTGGTTTCAACAGGGGGGTTAGGGCTAGAGGACTAGGGTAGGGGCTGGTTTCAACAGGGGGGTTAGGGCTAGAGGACTAGGGTAGGGGCTGGTTAATGGACTTTACCACAGTAGAGAGATGTTACAGAGCCAGTAGAGAGACCTGTTACAGAGCCAGTAGAGACACATGTTACAGAGCCAGTAGAGAGACATGTTACAGAGCCAGTAGAGACATGTTACAGAGCCAGTAGAGAGACATGTTACAGAGCCAGTAGAGAGACATGTTACAGAGCCAGTAGAGAGACATGTTACAGAGCCAGTAGAGAGACATGTTACAGAGCCAGTAGAGAGACATGTTACAGAGCCAGTAGAGACATGTTACAGAGCCAGTAGAGAGACATGTTACAGAGCCAGTAGAGACATGTTACAGAGCCAGTAGAGAGACATGTTACAGAGCCAGTAGAGAGACATGTTACAGAGCCAGTAGAGAGACATGTTACAGAGCCAGTAGAGAGACATGTTACAGAGCCAGTAGAGAGACATGTTACAGAGCCAGTAGAGAGACATGTTACAGAGCCAGTAGAGAGACATGTTACAGAGCCAGTAGAGAGACATGTTACAGAGCCAGTAGAGAGACATGTTACAGAGCCAGTAGAGACACATGTTACAGAGCCAGTAGAGACATGTTACAGAGCCAGTAGAGAGACATGTTACAGAGCCAGTAGAGAGACATGTTACAGAGCCAGTAGAGAGACATGTTACAGAGCCAGTAGAGAGACATGTTACAGAGCCAGTAGAGAGACATGTTACAGAGCCAGTAGAGAGACATGTTACAGAGCCAGTAGAGAGACATGTTACAGAGCCAGTAGAGAGACATGTTACAGAGCCAGTAGAGACATGTTACAGGGCCAGTAGAGAGACATGTTACAGAGCCAGTAGAGACATGTTACAGAGCCAGTAGAGACATGTTACAGAGCCAGTAGAGACATGTTACAGAGCCAGTAGAGAGACATGTTACAGAGCCAGTAGAGATGATACATTGCCAATGCAGAGAAGAAAACAGTAGCAACTTGATGTGGCCATCCTGTATCATTGAGTTGGAGCCTAATGGTAGGTCAGTGGGATGATGTGGCCATCCTGTATCATTGAGTTGGAGCCTAATGGTAGGTCAGTGGGATGATGTGGCCATCCTGTATCATTGAGTTGGAGCCTAATGGTAGGTCAGTGGGATGATGTGGCCATCCTGTATCATTGAGTTGGAGCCTAATGGTGGGTCAGTGGGATGATGTGGCCATCCTGTATCATTGAGTTGGAGCCTAATGGTGGGTCAGTGGGATGATGTGGCCATCCTGTATCATTGAGTTGGAGCCTAATGGTAGGTCAGTGGGATGATGTGGCCATTCTGTATCATTGAGTTGGAGCCTAATGGTAGGTCAGTGGGAGTGATGTGGCCATCCTGTATCATTGAGTTGGAGCCTAATGGTAGGTCAGTGGGATGATGTGGCCATCCTGTATCATTGAGTTGGAGCCTAATGGTAGGTCAGTGGGATGATGTGGCCATCCTGTATCATTGAGTTGGAGCCTAATGGTAGGTCAGTGGGATGATGTGGCCATCCTGTATCATTGAGTTGGAGCCTAATGGTAGGTCAGTGGGATGATGTGGCCATCCTGTATCATTGAGTTGGAGCCTAATGGTAGGTCAGTGGGATGATGTGGCCATCCTGTATCATTGAGTTGGAGCCTAATGGTGGGTCAGTGGGATGATGTGGCCATCCTGTATCATTGAGTTGGAGCCTAATGGTGGGTCAGTGGGATGATGTGGCCATCCTGTATCATTGAGTTGGAGCCTAATGGTAGGTCAGTGGGATTGATGTGGCCATTCTGTATCATTGAGTTGGAGCCTAATGGTAGGTCAGTGGGATGATGTGGCCATCCTGTATCATTGAGTTGGAGCCTAATGGTAGGTCAGTGGGATGATGTGGCCATCCTGTATCATTGAGTTGGAGCCTAATGGTAGGTCAGTGGGATGATGTGGCCATCCTGTATCATTGAGTTGGAGCCTAATGGTAGGTCAGTGGGATGATGTGGCCATCCTGTATCATTGAGTTGGAGCCTAATGGTAGGTCAGTGGGATGCTAACCTGATGTGGCCATCCTGTACCATTGAGTTGGAGCCTAATGGTAGGTCAGTGGGATGATGTGGCCATCCTGTATCATTGAGTTGGAGCCTAATGGTAGGTCAGTGGGATGCCATCCTGTACCATTGAGTTGGAGCCTAATGGTGGGTCAGTGGGATGATGTGGCCATCCTGTATCATTGAGTTGGAGCCTAATGGTAGGTCAGTGGGATGCTAACCTGATGTGGCCATCCTGTATCATTGAGTTGGAGCCTAATGGTAGGTCAGTGGGATGATGTGGCCATCCTGTATCATTGAGTTGGAGCCTAATGGTAGGTCAGTGGGATGCTAACCTGATGTGGCCATCCTGTACCATTGAGTTGGAGCCTAATGGTAGGTCAGTGGGATGCTAACCTGATGTGGCCATCCTGTATCATTGAGTTGGAGCCTAATGGTAGGTCAGTGGGATGCTAACCTGATGTGGCCATCCTGTACCATTGAGTTGGAGCCTAATGGTGGGTCAGTGGGATGCTAACCTGATGTGGCCATCCTGTATCATTGAGTTGGAGCCTAATGGTAGGTCAGTGGGATGCTAACCTGATGTGGCCAACCTGTATCATTGAGTTGGAGCCTAATGGTAGGTCAGTGGGATGCTAACCTGATGTGGCCATCCTGTATCATTGAGTTGGAGCCTAATGGTAGGTCAGTGGGACGCTAACCTGATGTGGCCATCCTGTATCATTGAGTTGGAGCCTAATGGTAGGTCAGTGGGATGCTAACCTGATGTGGCCATCCTGTATCATTGAGTTGGAGCCTAATGGTAGGTCAGTGGGATGATGTGGCCATCCTGTATCATTGAGTTGGAGCCTAATGGTAGGTCAGTGGGATGCTAACCTGATGTGGCCATTCTGTATCATTGAGTTGGAGCCTAATGGTAGGTCAGTGGGATGCTAACCTGATGTGGCCATCCTGTATCATTGAGTTGGAGCCTAATGGTAGGTCAGTGGGATGCTAACCTGATGTGGCCATCCTGTATCATTGAGTTGGAGCCTAATGGTAGGTCAGTGGGATGATGTGGCCATCCTGTATCATTGATTTGGAGCCTAATGGTGGGTCAGTGGGATGATGTGGCCATCCTGTATCATTGAGTTGGAGCCTAATGGTAGGTCAGTGGGATGATGTGGCCATCCTGTATCATTGAGTTGGAGCCTAATGGTAGGTCAGTGGGATGCTAACCTGATGTGGCCATCCTGTATCATTGAGTTGGAGCCTAATGGTAGGTCAGTGGGATGCTAACCTGATGTGGCCATCCTGTATCATTGAGTTGGAGCCTAATGGTAGGTCAGTGGGATGCTAACCTGATGTGGCCATCCTGTATCATTGAGTTGGAGCCTAATGGTAGGTCAGTGGGATGATGTGGCCATCCTGTACCATTGAGTTGGAGCCTAATGGTAGGTCAGTGGGATGATGTGGCCATCCTGTATCATTGAGTTGGAGCCTAATGGTGGGTCAGTGGGATGCTAACCTGATGTGGCCATCCTGTATCATTGAGTTGGAGCCTAATGGTAGGTCAGTGGGATGTCTGATGTGGCCATCCTGTATCATTGAGTTGGAGCCTAATGGTGGGTCAGTGGGATGATGTGGCCATCCTGTACCATTGAGTTGGAGCCTAATGGTAGGTCAGTGGGATGATGTGGCCATCCTGTATCATTGAGTTGGAGCCTAATGGTAGGTCAGTGGGATGCTAACCTGATGTGGCCATCCTGTATCATTGAGTTGGAGCCTAATGGTAGGTCAGTGGGATGCTAACCTGATGTGGCCATCCTGTATCATTGAGTTGGAGCCTAATGGTAGGTCAGTGGGATGCTCTGATGTGGCCATCCTGTATCATTGAGTTGGAGCCTAATGGTGGGTCAGTGGGATGCTATGATGTGGCCATCCTGTATCATTGAGTTGGAGCCTAATGGTAGGTCAGTGTGATAATGATGTGGCCATCCTGTATCATTGAGTTGGAGCCTAATGGTAGGTCAGTGGGATGCTAACCTGATGTGGCCATCCTGTATCATTGAGTTGGAGCCTAATGGTAGGTCAGTGGGATGCTAACCTGATGTGGCCATCCTGTATCATTGAGTTGGAGCCTAATGGTAGGTCAGTGGGATGCTAACCTGATGTGGCCATCCTGTATCATTGAGTTGGAGCCTAATGGTAGGTCAGTGGGATGATGTGGCCATCCTGTACCATTGAGTTGGAGCCTAATGGTAGGTCAGTGTGATGCTAAGGGCTCATGTTGAAGTAATAGACAGTATTAGTATTTGGGAAAGTTTAAACAAGAGAGTGGCTATTATATATCACAACACAGCGAGAGAAGAGATCCAGAGAGAGAGTGAGATCCAGACAGAGAGATCAAGACAGAGAGAGAGAGATGTATAGTACAGTGCATACGAAAGTATTCACCCCCCTTGGCATTTTTCCTATTTTGTTGCCTTACAACCTGGAATTAAAATTGATTTTTTGGGGGGTTTGTATCATTTGATTTACACAACATGCCTACCACTTTGAAGATGCAAAATATTATTTATTGTGAAACAAACAAGAAATAAGACATAAGAACAGAAAACTTGAGCGTGCATAACTATTCACCCCCCCCCCCCAAAGTCAATACTTTGTAGAGCCACCTTTTGCAGCAATTACAGTTGCAAGTCTCTTGGGGTATGTCTCTATAAGCTTGGCACATCTAGCCACTGGGATTTTTGCCCATTCTTCAAGGCAAAACTGCTCCAGCTCCTTCAAGTTGGATGGGTTCTGCTGGTGTACAGCAATATTTAAATCATACCACAGATTCTCAATTGGATTGAGGTCTGGGCTTTGACTAGGCCATTCCAACACATTTCCATTTTTTAATAATGGATTTAATGGTGCTTTTTTAAAAACCCAACCCTGATCTGTACTTCTCCACAACTTTGTCCTTGACCTGTTTGGAGAGCTCCTTGGTCTTCATGGTGCCGCTTGCTTGGTGGTGCCCCTTGCTTAGTAGTGTTGCAGACTCTGGGGCCTTTCAGAACAGGTGTATATATACTGAGATCATGTGACAGATCATGTGACACTTAGATTGCACACAGGTGCTTTAACTAATTATGTGACTTCTGAAGGTAATTGGTTGCACCAGATCTTATTTAGGGGCTTCATAGCAAAGGGGGTGAATACATATGCACGCACCACTTTTCCGTTATTTATTTTTTAGAATTTGTTGAAACAAGTAATTTTTTTCATTTCACTTCACCAATTTGGACTATTTTGTGTATGTCCATTACATGAAATCAAAATCAAAATCAATTTAAATTACAGGTTGATATGCAACAAAATAGGAAAAAACGCCAAGGGGGATGAATACTTTTGCAAGGCCCTGTATATAGCCTGTACAAAGCCATAATATGACATCTGAAAATGTCTCTGTTCCTTTGGAACTTTTGTGAGTGTAATGTTTACTATTCATTTTTTATTATTTATTTCACTTTTGTATATTATCCATTTCATTTGCTTTGGCAATGTAAACAGATGTTTCCCATGCCAATAAAGCCCTTTGAATTGAATTGAGATCCAGAGAGACAGATCCAGAGAGAGAGTGAGATAGAGAGAGAGAGAGAGATCCAGAGAGAGAGAGAAATCCAGAGAGAGAGAGCGAGAGATCCAGAGAAAGCGAGAGATCCAGAGAGAGCGAGAGATCCAGAGAGAGCAAGAGAGAGAGAGATCCAGAGAGAGATCCAGAGAGAGAGAGATCGCGAGAGAGAGATCCAGAGAGAGCGAGAGAGAGATCCAGAGCGAGCGAGAGAGAGAGATCCAGAGAGAGCAAGAGAGAGAGAGAGATCCAGAGAGAGCGAGAGAGAGATCCAGAGCGAGCGAGAGAGAGAGATCCAGAGAGAGCAAGAGAGAGAGATCCAGAGAGAGCAAGAGAGAGAGAGAGATCCAGAGAGAGCGAGAGAGAGATCCAGAGAG